>NW_010335879.1:4224-12981 GCF_000700745.2 Antrostomus carolinensis
TCAAACTGATAACTGGGGACGGGGGATGAAATTGCACATTTGAGAACATGTAGAAGCTTCAGAGGTGGTGTTGTGTGTTACTCTAACTCCACAACTGCATTCTTATGTCCTGGTTCTGAAATTCAGTATCCTCAGATACATCTTGGAGCACTGAGGAAGGAAGCAAGCTGCAGGCACTCCAGAAAAAAGGAGAAAAAAATAATCTATGATGTGTTGTGATAAGGTGCAGTCCGGGTTTTGTGTAACGAAGGCAGGACTGGAAGCTCAGCAGCGTGTGAAGATCACCTGTAGACAAGTGTATCAGCTTTATAACAACTGCAGGACTTCCCGAATTGCTGCGGAGGAAGGATGTGCTGTTGACTCAGAAGAAAGTTTATAATGTGTGTCTGGGGACAACAAGTCCAGAGGAGGCCACGAGGATGATGCGAGGGCTGGAGCAGCTCTGCTGTGAGGACAGGCTGAGAGAGTTGGGGCTGTTCAGCCTGGAGAAGAGAAGGCTCCAGGGAGACCTTCTAGTGGCCTCCCAGTACCTGAAGGGACTCCAGGAAGGCTGGGAAGGGACTTTGGCCAAGGGCAGGGAGTGACAGAACAAGGGGTGATGGCTTGAAAGTGTCAGAGGGGAGATGGAGATGAGATGTGAGGAAGAAATTGTTTGTTGTGAGGGTGGTGAGCCAGTGTCCCAGGTTGGCCAGAGAAGCTGTGGCTGCTCCTCCCTGGAAGTGTTCTTGGCCAGGTTGGATGAGGCTTTGAGCAACCTGGTCTAGTGGAAGGTGTCCCTGCTGCTGGCAGGGGGGTTGGAACTGGATGAGCTTTAAGGTCCCTCCCAACCCAAACCAGTCTGTGATTCTATGATAAGGTCAGCAAAGTAGATGTCTGATTTTGAATATTTCATGTTTGCCGTATGCTCTTAAGACTGTGAATCACCCCGACAGCAGAAGTGACTTAAAAGTACCATTGTCTGAAAAAAAACCCCCAAAAAACACCCCCTAAAAAATCACTTTACACACCCAAATTTAGAAGGTGGAAGGGGAACGTGAGTGACGTGGAGTTGCGTGTAGTTAGATAACAGTAACAGGACAGGGCAGAGTGGAATGTGTGTTTGCATCATTCAGTTTGGCACTAATTACCCAACTGTTTCACTCGGCTGTAAACTTGTGTGTTCCCTGTGACTCCTTCGTAGAAAATTTGTCTGTGCAGCTGCGAGTGCTGTTCTGTGCAGATTCAATTTCTGAACCGGATTATGAAATGAAATCATTTTTATATGGATTTAAACACTTCCCCCCTCCATCAGTCTTCCTTTTTCCTTTGAAAAGTGCTCGCTCGCCTTTGTCTCCTCCAGCCACGCCTCGGCGCAGCGCGTGTGGCATAGCTGAAATTTTTATGAACAAGAATGTAAACAGCAAATCCGCACAAGACTTGCAGAAGAACTCTGGAGCTGGAGTGCATCATCTGCTTGTTATGTAATCTGATAGAATGGCAGCGAAATAGAAACCAGATGTCAAGGCAGAGCAATTACAATTTTTCATCGTTGAGTATTACAGTAAATGTATTTTCTATTCCTTTCCTCCTCCCTGAATACAGAGTTTTATTTGGTTTTTTTTTGAGGGGTTGGGTGGGTTGGGAAAATGCTGTAGGGGACTTTATAGAGCTCTCAGCGTGATTCTTGCTTAAAGACTTTGTTATTTAGTACTTGTGTTCTTTCATGTAATTAAGGTTTGTGTGCTACTCCAGATCTTCTAACTAGTGTATTTCCAATTTAAAATGAGCTGGACAAAAGTGCTCAGTCCCAGGAGACCACCTCTGTACGTCCGGCTCTATGGGTTAGATGGTCAAGCTGCACTAAATTTAGGATTTGAGAGTGAAACTGCTTTACTTATCATGCTTGATTAAGTTTTGTAAGAAAATCCTATCAAAACAGGTTTGGTGCAGGCTCTGGCCGTGGGTTCTTGAGCTGAAGAAAGGTCTGGGAGGAGAGCAGATGGGAACTGCGGTTAGCTTGTTCTCTCAAATTCACTGTGTGACTGGGAGGGTAAAAGGGGAAATGGATACTCATTGATCCTTTCTGTTGGGGAAATGGATTCTTCCACTGCTAGTTTATCCAAGAGGTTTATCTCTGCTGTCTTCCATTAAATAAGGCAACCCCTTGATTGAGAGAGAAATCGATAAACATCTATCTTCCTCTTCATCTGCATCTTCACGAGATCATATATATGAGCTCACCGACTCGTAGCTGATTTTAATTCTTCTCTTTCATCCTCTCTTGTTTTTAACTTTCTGTTGTGTTTTGTTTTGGGTTTTTTTTTGTTTGGGTTTTTTTTTGGTTGCTGAAGCTGTATTTTCTTCCCTTCTGTATCACTGCATCTTGTTAAGCTCAGAAGCCAGCAGTGAACCTTGCTGGTGGACTTCACACTTGGAGGGAGGAGCCCAGAGGGGCTGGAGATGTAATTTTTCAGTGGGAGTTGGGAATGACCCCAGCTGCGTCCCGTGGGCCGGGTTTGGCATCGCCAATTGATGGCTCCCCTTGGCACACTCTGTCACCGACAGCTCTGAGGATGTTATGGATGAAGCTTTCATTTTCCACTGAATAAAAATCTTTCTGTTCTCCACCGACAGGTTTGTACTGGGTGCCTCAGATGCTAAATAGATCTTTACTTTCTGTGTCTCTTTGAGGAATACTAAGTCAGAAATCTTTCATGAAGCTGTTATAGAATCATAGACTGGTTTGGGTTGGAAGGGCCCTTAAAGCTCATCCAGTCCCACCCCCCCTGCCAGCAGCAGGGACACCTTCCACTAGACCAGGTTGCTCAAAGCCTCATCCAACCTGGCCGAGAACACTTCCAGGGAGGAGCAGCCACAACGTCCTTGGGCAACCTGTTCCAGTGTCTGACCACCCTCACAGTGGAGAACTTCTTCCTAATATCTCATCTAAACCTCCCCTCTTTCAGCTTAAACCCATTGCCCCTTGTTCTGTCATTAACTGCCCTTATGAAAAGTCCCTCCCCAGCTTTCTTGTAGCCCCTTCAGGTACTGGGAGGCCGCTATAAGATCTCCCCGGAGCCTTCTCTTCTCCAGGCTGAACAGCCCCAACTCTCTCAGCCTGTCCTCACAGCAGAGCTGCTCTTCATTTCTCTCTTAAGTACAGATAACTTCAAGAAACCCTGAAATCAGTTGTATGTTCCAGCTGAAGGAATGAATGCTGGCAATGAATTAAAGATTCTTGTTCCTTTTAAAGAGCAAGTTTCTTCCTTTAAAATCCAGCAAAGAATGAGGACAAGATCGTGATGTGACCACTCGCTACCAGCTGTTACAAATAGCATCCTGTCCATGCCACTGCTCCTTTCAAGGACAGCCTGGAAAGAGGACTTGGGTTCATTATATTTGGTTGCTGCTCAGCTCTACTAACACCAAGTAATGACTTTGAGCTCTGGTGATGAGGGCTGTAAGCTCATGTGCGCAGAAGTTGTTAATATTTGTGAACACAGCCATCCTTAGAAGACAAAACAGGGGATTCTTCCATTCCTGGAAAACCAGTAGCAAGATGGGCCTTGTCTTGGGGAAGAGAAGGCTTTTGGGGCTAGTGCTCTGCAAGTGGGCAAGCAGTCTTTGAAAATGAGACCATTACCATGTGGAGTGGTGCTGAGCCTTGATAAGGAGTGCTGTAGCTGCTAGAGAGAATGGCAGAGGGAGCTTCAGGACTTGGTGTAATTTCACTGTGGTTCCAATTACCCTATGGAAATACACGCTCAAGCTTTATCCTGTGGTGAGTCTGTTCTGAGCATGGCTTGTATGGAAGGTGGCAAACATCAAGGAAAGGAGGCTGGATGGGATGAAAAGGATCAGTGTTCCTCATATGCCCTTCAAAAAAAGAAATGCAAAATCCTCTGAGAATCTTCTGATGGAAACAGGGACTTGGCTGTTAAAAGATGTTTGGTTGTTTCCTCCTGTAACTGGATTCTGAGCTGAGTCTTCAGATTCAACCTTAAAATACTAATTTGCAGTGTGGATTGTATTGTAACTTTGCATGGCCTGCCTTTTCTCTCCTGGCCTTTGGCATGTTGTCTCCTGCTGTTGTCTCCAGTAAAGATGAAGCTTCATGATTGCACCCATTCCCCTCAGTTGAAGGCTCAACCGTTGTTGAAGGCTCAACCGTTGTTGAAGACACTTTCTGTCCTCTTACATGAAGCATTTATAGAAAACTTGACGACTGCAGGGAAGCAGCAAGGCCTGTGAAGTCCTTGAGATAGGAGTGAAGCCAGAGATGATGGCAGTGAAGCCAGAGCTGAAGGCAGCATCAGGCATTCCCAGTTGGAATCACTCCCTTTCTAAATGGAGACCGTGGAGCCCAGCCTGAGTCCCCAGGGTCACCGTGGAGAACATCCCCTGAGGTTAGTTATCGTGGACGTTTGGCCCTCTCGCTTACAAAGACACCTTTCTGAAGGGTCATGATGTTCTTCTCTCTACACTGTTGCTTTCCAAGGCCAGAAGATGGGGAAGCTCTGCGGCTTGGTCCATGTAAACACTTCTCACGCCGCGCTGACTCTCAAGCTGTTGGAACTGGACCATGTGGTAATGGAGCTTAAAACCATGGAAATGCATCACGGGAATGTTGACCGGAGAGTGCTGGGAGACAGAAATGACTCTTTTCAGTGTAAATCAGAGGAGGATTAGGTTTAAAAAGGAGAAGAAGTCAATCAAGTAGGCGTCGGGCTTGGTTTCTCTGCTGTGGCACTGTCGTCTTGGTTGTGACCAACCACCACGACCTTAATTCTCAGCCAAGGGAACCTGATTGTGCAGCGTGTTTTCTGGGGACAAAAATACTACCACCAACCAGTCACATGTCACCAGCAGCTCTTACTATCAAAACAGCAGCTCTGCTGGAAGCGACCTTCAGCGTGGCTGTGAACGTTCCTTCTCCCTGTTATTTTTAACCTGTCTGGGTAAATTTCCAGTACGAACGTTGGTGCCAATCTGATGTGTTCGCTTTCCCAAATCCTTATCTTCTGCTTTCTAGTGCAATGACGCATCGGGTGGAACAACTCGTTTCGGGGTTGAGTTTAACTTCAGTACCAGAGAGAAATATTTCAGCTCTGTCTATCAAATTTTTTTTAAATGGATTTCTTAAAAGATGAGTTTTAAAGATTTTTTTTTTTTTTAATTTATTTATTTATTTTAAAAGAAAAATTAATTTAACTAGGATTTAAAAATAGGTGAAGGCTGTACTTTGCTTAGGTTGCTCCGGCACTGACGTCAGCCTGTGACATTTATCTGTGTACGGATTTGTCACCCTGTTGACTAAAGCTGTATTTACACAAACGGGGATATTTCTGGCCACCGTGAGGGGAATGAGGAACATCTCTGCTCCAGTTGTGTCCTTGCCCTTCGTAATCTCGAAGTCTGGCTTTCTCTGTTACTGATTGATTTTTATATTGGGATGGCAGCAGGGTTTTATGTGTTGGAGGATAAAGTTTTAGGTATTTATGTTGCCATGAAAGTCCAGGCATTAGGAGAAGCATGCTGGTAGAGCAATGGTCAACTTGACTTGGATTTGGAGATGTATAACATACGGTGGGAGCCTATATGGGTCCTTGCTGGATAACTTCATTAATAGACAGGTAATGGATATGCTACAAATAGGGATTAGAGAAAATATCTCCTGCAAATGTGAAATACAAATTGAAAGCAGTTGCAAAACAACATGGTGTTGAGTGTTGAACCTGTGTTTCTCCACCGTTTACCTTTTCATGTTTTAATTCAGAGCAGTTACTGCAATTCACACTGATGTATTATTATTATTATTTCTTTAAAAAGTTAAACATCTCTTTTTGTAGGGAGGCTGAAGCTACAGCTGTTGATCTGGCAAATATCACTTGGATTTTCAATTGCTGGAGCTTCTCAGAGCCTCTCTGCCCATTCGTCAAAGCAACACTTAGGGTTTCCCTGACCCCAAACACCACTGTTCATAACAATAGCAGAAGTCACTAAGTAGTTTTTGATAAGCACTCAATATAAAATCTGGTTTCTGGAGCTTGGGATTTCCCAAAAGTGATTTTCTGGGGATATGTGAGCAGTTGAAGTGAAAGGGCAGAGAAGCAATATTTTTCTTTTCAGTCATTCATAGATGCGTAGAATCCCAGACTGGTTTGGGTTGGAAGGGACCTTAAAGCTCATCCAATCCCAACCCCCCTGCCAGCAGCAGGGACACCTTCCACTAGACCAGGTTGCTCAAAGCCTCATCCAACCTGGCCGAGAACACTTCCAGGGAGGAGCAGCCACAGCTTCTCTGGCCAACCTGGGACACTGTCTCACCACCCTCACACCAAAGAATTTCTTCCTCACATCTCGGCTCCATCTCCCCTCTGCCACTTTCAAGCCATCACCCCTTGTTCTGTCCCTCCCTGCCCTTGGACAAAGTCCCTCCCCAGCCTTCCTGGAGCCCCTTCAGGTACTGGGAGGCCACTAGAAGGTCTCCCTGGAGCCTTCTCTTCTCCAGGCTGAACAGCCCCAACTCTCTCAGCCTGTCCTCACAGCAGAGCTGCTCCAGCCCTCGCATCATCCTCGTGGCCTCCTCTGCACTGGCTCCAGTAGCTCCATGTCCTTGTGCTGTTGGTGGCCCCAGCACTGGAGGCAGCACTGCAGGTGGGGTCTGAGGAGAGCGGAGCAGAGGGGCAGAATCCCCTCCCTCCACCTGCTGCCCACGCTGCCCTGGATTCTGTTACTAGCAGTGTGTACTGGTGGTGTAACTGCTGTGTATCTGTACAGAACTTGACTCTTGCTTTCTGCCTGAGGGAGCTGTGTGAAGCAGGGAGGTGTGATGTTGTTCCCTGATCGCTGATGTTTGCGGCAGAAAGTGTGATCTGCAGTGGAAGGGCTCTGACTCAGGAGTGGAGGTTACTGCTGGTGGGACAGGGGAGGTTAGTGTTCCATCTGCCTGCCCCAGCTTTGCTGCGCCTGCAGCCCAGCACAGTCTTGAGGAAGAGTATCCACAGCAGCTGCAGCTCAGCCTGACCAACCCACTGCAAATTAAAATTACTCCTGGTTGATGTTTTTCAGACTTTGGGCTGTAAACTGCTGTGGCCTGTGGGGGGGGGAAGCATTTTGCAGGGAAAAGATCCCTGTGTGGAATGAGGTGCTGGGGTTGGTTGGTGATGGTACCATTTTGGATGTCTTTGCCCTTGAGGTAGAGCCCAAATATTTTTTCCAGTGCCGTCGTGATCATCCAGAAACCAAGTTGCTGCTGTAGATTGGTCCTCTTGATATGCAGCAGTTCAACTCAAAGAAAGGAGAGATCCCAGAGTCCTTCTCCACATCATGCAGCGGGTCAGGCTGCATTTGGGACTAAATGGACAATGCCATCCTCGTGCATCTGCTGTTTGTATTTCCATTGTCTAGTTCTTGACCTTTCTCTGATTAGAAAGGCAGCTTGTTGCTACTACAATTTCAAATACTTTTGACCGAAGGATGGGGAAAAATTAAAGAGATGGGTAGACTCTTGAACACGTGAAGGCAGGATTACCAGTTGGATGTTTAAAATCTATAATTTTTTTAAAAAAAGATCTTGAATCTAAATCTGTAAGGTTTGAAATCGAAAACCTTCCAGCGTACTCGTCCTTCCTCCTGAGAACCCTGTAAGAATCGCACTGATGAGCTCCGTGCACAGGCTTTTAGCAGTGTTTTTGCTCTCTTGATTTTTGTTTAGGGTTTTTGCTTTGATGTTTTTATTTTGCAAATATACAAACTGTTCTAAGAAAAAGTGATTTTCCCCGCCTCCCCCACGCCCCCTTGACACTTTTGAAGTACTTGGGCAGATTTGAAATCTAAAACCTTGTGAAAGGTTTAACCTTTTCTATGGGAATTGTGATTTTGCTGTTTGAAACGTGAGGAGTGTAACTCTGGTCCCGGTTTTGTTTTCACTGCCTGGTTGGAGGTTTTTACATGTATTTGTGTGGAAGCAGGAGCAGCTCATGGAGAAGAGGTGTTGAGACTGAAGGTGATACTTCTTATGAATCAAATTGACTGGACTCCAAGCCCTTAAATGCTTTACCTGCTCAACAAAACACTTGAAGCTGCAACACATCATACTCAATTCCCCAAACATGGCCTGAAAAATGCTTAAAATCTTAAAATCATAGACCAGTTTGGTTGGAAATGACCATTATGATCATCTGGTCCAGCTGTAACCCCAGCATTGCCAGATGCCTACGATCTGAAGGCTGCAAGAACAAACGTACCCCTTGGTGCTGACTTGAATATGCAGCATGGTTGAGAGAGGGGCTGCTGCATTACAGAGGTTGGATTTCTTAATCATGCTAAATACAGAGCAACCAAAACACCAGCAGGAGTTCAACAAAATGCTGGAGATGGCTTCATGTACCAGAGGAGCGTAGGAGATATTGGGACTGTGTTGAGCAGCAAACTCTTGAGAGTTTGTGTCTGTGCAGAAACCCCCATAGTTACCTACTCCCAACCACCAACTTGTGTTTTCAAACACATCTGAAATGATTTGACTTGAACAAGTTGAACAAAGTCCACCTTGGGAGTTTGTGTGTCTTTTGAACCTCATACCAGTCTTGTACTTAAGTTGACTTTTATGGAAAAGTTTAAGCTACTTCTGGAGATGCTAAAGCTTCTGGTATTCTAATGCTTGATGAAACAAACCAGCTAATGACAAAGAATTGAGTTGCTGGTATTAAGGAAACAAGTTCTGCTCTCGTGCTTCAAGTAGCCCTACCACAGAATCACAGAGTGGTGGGGGTTGGA
>NW_010335880.1:0-10571 GCF_000700745.2 Antrostomus carolinensis
CACTGGGTACTCATTTCAAGCTTATACAAGATTGAGTTGAAAAATATTGTGTCATAGAGGTCTTCTCCTTCACCATCTCTAAAATGTGCTGTGAAAGCCAAACCTTTTCTGGTCCTTGAGCTGACAGTGGAAGTTTGATGGACAAATTACGTATTCATATTGACACATGGATAATTCCCTGTAGTCTTGTCTGGTGCTAGGTAAGCTTGCACTGTCCCCCTGTCCTTTTTCGCTGGTGTCTGTGTGACTGTGGAACCAGGAGAGTACACCCTGGCACTCCTAGCATTCCTTCACTCATTGTCATTGCATGCTATCTACAAGGCTTTGAGAGCTAGTGCAGTGTTTGACAAAATGGTTGTGTTTGCTATTTGCCTGAAAACCTCTGATGCTTTCTGCCAGGTGAGGGTAGGTAACTGCAACTGTCAGGTGATTGTAGGTAGAGTGCCCATGTAGAACCTGTGAAAGAAAGATTAGTAATAAATAACCCATGTAAGTAACTAGGGTTCTTCAAGTCATCCAGTGTACAGTTTTGCTTTACTTGTCTGTCCATCTTTCTCATAGTCCTTCCAAGTATCTTGTTGTTGAGAAGCAACTACTGTGATAAACAGCAACGTTCTGTCTTATTTGTCCTGTATTGAATAGGGAAAAGGAAACAAGCAAATGTGTCTTCTGTGAACAATGCAATGGAAAACTTTCCAGTTTCAAGTGATAGGATGTCATTAGAATTTATATGGAGATTATATGTCTTGAAGAACACCTGTTGCTGGTGATTGATTTTTCTTTCTGCTTAGCAAAGTAACACATTCCTATATTGTCTTTTTCTTGCTTGCCCATTCCTTTTTGCTAGGAAAATAGGAACCTTGGGGCATCAGATGATGAAATGTGGAAAGGGACCAGAAAGGCTATGTGTGACTACACCATTTAGCTCAAGTTATTTAATGTGAACTTCTTATCTATATGTGAAGGCATAACTGTGAAAACAAAACCTAAAGCTTAAAAAGGAAATACCTGCTCTAAGAATATTCCGCTCTTAAAATGAAAATAATTTGAAACCTCACTTTTCAGTTTTTTTGAACTTTTGCATTTCTCCAATTAGTCAAAACCATGGAGGGTTTTTCTTTTACATTCATTATCTTCAATATTTTCCATACCCTAGACTGCAGTACTGGGACTGCAAACATACGTTTTCATTTAAAAGCATCATTAAAGTGTCTTTGATGTTGACAATGCTTCCACTGAAATAAATAGAACTAATTTAGTTTGTAGATTTATTTTTAGCTTTCTAAGACTCGGAGGTTTGCAAGTACTAGTTATAATGCTTACTGGATGTCTAAGATTATCTGAATTCTAGTGTAAATGTAATGCCAATGCAGTATCAACACAGAACGTGGATTTGCTAACCAAAGGTGTAGCAATTGTCTAGCACAGGGCCTGCTCCTGTGTCACATAATGTTGTTACAGCTTCATAGTTGCTCTAGATAGATTAGTGGGTCCACTTCTAGTTTGCACAAGAAGGATTCCAGTACCTTTATAGTGTTTTGCTTGTTTTGTTCCCTTTTAGCAGATTCATACATTTTTGAGAAGAATATGCAAAGAGCTGATCAGGAGTAAGAAGATTGATAGGTTTTTCAGGAAAACCTTAAAAGCTAATTTGTATGTATTTTTAAATAGAGGCTCCTTCTAAATATGTAAATAAAGTGTGTGTGTGGCCTGAAAATGTGCAATTTTTGTGGCTGTTATATAACATCTAATAGCTGCAAAATACAGAGCAAGTCACTTTCCAGATAGAGAAAAGATTGTTAAGCACTATGATCACTTATTACGGAAGTTTGCTTATACAGCACTGAAATGTGTAACTCCTGTGTTTAACACAGCTCAGCGGTTGAACTGTTTGTGTGGTTTGGTATTTATGCATCGTTGGATTCTGGAAACTGGAAAAAGGACAAAGATATTTTTGCTGTTGTTATAAATGATCTTCTTGTTTACTTCTGTTATTTAATGCAAGTTTATTTTATGTACACACACGTACTCAAATTCTTACACCTTGTCTGACAATACAAATTGAAGACTTGGCTAAGGAAAGAGGAGTCTTGCTTAGTTTAGTAGTGACCGAGTCATTTAATTCAGTCACTCAGGGTTCTCGACAGCAGAATGAGGTGACAGGGTTTTTCTGAAATTACTCTGTTAAAGTAAGTTGCTGGCTATTTTCCTGCTGCACAGATGTTTTTGAGAGAGTCATGAAAGTTACTTTAGTTATTCCTTGGGTTATTTGCTATGGACGTAAAACAATTCAGGGAACTTAAGAGCAAACTTCAGAAAAATGTCTATTTTTCGGCTGTGTAGTGCACTGCAGCTAAGCTGCTAGTCTAACTTAGGTTTGGCTGTTGTTGGATGTACTAATATTTTCATTGAGGATATTTTCAGGTTCTGTTTGTACAGGTGGGACACACCTGGGGTGACTGTTAATGATATTGAGCTGAAACTGAAGAAAAAGCCTCATTAATAAATTCTGATATTTATAATCCTCAGGGACAATATGGAAGCGATATTAAAGCAGAAAATGCATGGCCATATTCTTTTTAGGTCTCTTTCACCTTTCATTGTTAATTTCTGTATTTTTGAAGTAATGCAAAGTGATACTTCTAACTCAGCAATGTATTTGTTATTTAATTCATGGATATGAAGTTTGAGTATCGGAGTAAGGTCTGAGTTGCCGGATTTTTAAAAATTATTTTTAAGCACTTTTGCAAGATGTTCTTTTATTTCTATTGTTGTAGCAGCCTTGCAAACAAAGGAAATTATTCAGCAAACTGCCTTTGTGACTAATAATGGAACAGGAGTGCTCTTTAATATGCAAAAGAAAGAAGTTGCAAAAAGACAATGTCTTTGGCTGACAATGAAAAATGTCACTTTTAATAATAATTTTTAAAAGATAAGAAGGTATGAATTTTTGTTTTGTCAGAAGTGTATTTTAAGTAGAACTATGTCCTCTGTAATGTTCTGGTCAACTATCCGTATTCATTTGCATGTATCTGAATGTTAAGTTGCCAACTGCCTTTAATTCAAATGGAAAAAAATCATATTTATTAATGAGTGTCATTTTTCAAGTAGAAACATTATTTTATTGAAAGTCAACTGCATCTGATATTCAAGTCATATTACAGTTTTTATGTCAGTCTGCACTAAGTAAGTGCCTCTGAAAGAGAAACAAAATAATTTTTCACCTTTCTTTCTGCTGTCGTCTAGTTGATAAAACTTAGTGTTCTTCATCAAGAGAAAGGTGGTACCAGAGATGGTAGCAAATTTTTTTAAATTATGTAACCTCTCATTAATGTAAAATATTATAAATGTATGTTGTTTCTACTCATTTAAGGGTTCACATGTGGACAGTACAAACTAAAGTGTATTTTCTCTTTTTATAGAGATAAGAATAAAAACTCTTCATTAAAAAGTATGCACAATTAAAGCTACTTTTATAATATGGACAGAAAGTAGTAATTAATCTGTTCGTAACTGTGCACTAGTTAATTTTAAATAAACTTTTTTTTCCCCCAGGCTAGAAAAAAGTGTATATCCTTTATCCCATGAATACTAAACTTAATAGATCTGGGAGATACTATAAAAGTATGGCTACATGTTAAAAAAATTGAAGTAATAATTTTAGAATTAACAACACTGGAATATATACTAGATTTTGCACTCTCTTGGAAAGCTAATCTGTATTTGTACGTTTTGGATTAGAGAAGATTTAATAAGAAGTAAATATTTTCCTTTGAGATTATTGACACCCACACATGAAGCAAAGTCATGTTTCTGCGTGTTCTCCTATGTTTAGAGTCTTCTGGAAAGTGGCCTCTACTGGGTTCACTTAACTCCAGCTATTGCACGACCTTTTCTTCCGTAGCAAGTTTTGTGTGTAAGAACTTTGCTGTATCCAAACCCTGGTACTCCTGCACTTAAAATGTTTGTATAGTCATTTTTACTGCACAGTACGTTGTTATGTGTCCTTGTTAATGACTGTGCTGTTCAGGAATCTGGATCTTGGATTGTCTCACACTTTGTTAATTGCAGTGGCTGAGAGGAAAAATGTGGTTTAGAAACATATATATTTTTTTTCCCCCAGCAGTGAAGAGCTACTTTGTAGTAGCTCTGAACTTTTAAACTGCAAGCCCCTAGACCCCTGCAGATCTTTAATGCTTTTATACTGGGAGTATTATTTGAGAGTGCCATTAAAAATCTATAATCACTGCTGTTTTCTTACCCACTGTGAGGAGAATACGGTCGTGTAATACGCTATGTAATTGCAACAGATTACTGGGATTTGGAGGTAATCAAGATGATTCCAAGATCTATGTCTATTCCAAGTAACAACCCAGTGTTTCCTTCACTGTTTCTTTTCAGTTGTTTCTGTTGTGAGAGACTGCTTAATAGGAAATGAATTGTGTATTAGAGAGAAAAGATGAGGGACTGGTAAATCAACAGGGGTGGCAGGCTGACCCCTTCCTCAGCCTATAATGAGTTAGGAATTAAAATCTTTTGGTCAAAAGTTTAAATTTCTGTCTCAGAGTATAGCTTCTATTATTCCTAAATTCTTTCTTAGATCAGTGACATTTTGGGAGTCCAGGGTCCTCTTTTTCATGCAATTAAATTTGTCTCCAAAAGATGGTTACAGCATGGTATTTTAAAAGGAAGGGAAAAGAATCCTGTAAATGATGAACTGCAGAGGCAGTACTAGAGATGATACAGGTATTTTTGTGCAGTTATGTATGTGATGAGTTAACTTGCTGAGCTAAGACCTTTTTAACACAAACTATAATTTATGAAGTATATTGAACTCTATTTGAAGTAAATATTTAGTCAAGTAATTTAATTGGTCATAATAAAATTAAATAAATTGAATTTTTAAATAAAAATACCTTCTAGACTTTCTTCCTGTGTGAAGGAAATCCTGGAACGGATGTTAATGTTAAAACATTTTTTTTCTTATTAGTCTTTGTAATTAGATGTTGAGAAAACGAGGGTGGAAGAGAGTCCTGTTTTATCTCTGTAGCAGTGCAGATGATCCTTCAGCCAGTGTGAAGTGACATAAAACAAACAATGAAAAAAGTTGCAATTATTCCTGATAATTTTGTATTGGCATAAAAGTGACACTGGAGCTTGACCAGCATAGCTGTTGTGATACAGGAACTGCAGTAAATTTCTTTGTGTAAACAGGCACATTTATTTTTACTTAATATTAGGTGTATGACATTTTTTATAAATTAACCTTTAAGACACATCATGTATCACTTCAGATAATGTTTTCTCCAGTATTAAGTTGAAAGGTTTATAAATGCAATTTTTAAAGCGTATTGTTATTCCAAATGGAAAGTTAAATAAGCAGTTTCATCCTGGTTTCATTCTGTCAGTCTTTCAAAACTTCTGAAGGGTTAATGTTACTAAAAGTTGTTAATAATTTTCTTATTTAGGAAATGCTCTTTTCAGTTCTGTATTGAAATTCAACTGTCATTTCATGTTTATGTTTGTTGAAAATTTTATGTCACTAGGGGTAGTATAGTGGGTATAGATATTTAAAGAGTTGAAATATAGGTAGCTCGTGTTGCACGTGTTTGTGCCGTAGAGTGTGTACACTTGCTCTATAACAAAGTGCAAGATGCAGGAGGAACATCTGAGACTGGCAGTGTAATGTGTGTATGTAAAGTAATAAGCTGACAAATGTAGCCATTACTAGCGGACTGTGTTAAGAAGTTGGTGCTGCAGAAGAAAGGCAAAATACAAGTTTGAATTGAAGGGTTATACAGAAAAGTTTCATTTTTAATGTTACCTAAATGTATCTAAAAAAATAAAAAACATTAATAGATGAGATTTAATTGCATGTTTTAAGTTGAGCTAAAATACTTTCCCTGATGTTTGTTTTGGCAAAACATAAAAATAAGTAAATTTGTAAAAAGGAATTACGTAATCCCAGTATTTTGTATGAGGGAAAGAAGAAAGATGAATACAAAATACAACAGGAAGCATAGGAAATATGCTTGGAATTTTGTCTTTTGCCACGTTTAATAGAATGCTCAGAGGGAATTCTCAGTTCATTGTCCGTCATTGATTTTTAGCAGAAACATCGGCTGGTCAATTTTTGTGGTAAAGTGGCTTCTGTTTTTTATATGGGAAAGTACTCTAACTGTAATGTCAGCTGCCACATAGAGTTTATCTTGTTTGTAAAACAGTGCAGGTAGTCAAGAATCTAATCTTTGAAGTCTTCTAACAGAACGCTGGATAAAATGTTGCCTCCTGTATGTGTAGCATTTTGTCTAGGTAAACTGGGTTCTATTCACTTGTGTTTGCTACTTCAACTACTCCAGCAAATAGGAAGTAATTATTATTCGGCTAAATTATTGTGAAACTTCGTGTATTGAGTTTACCTTGCCAAATAAAAGCTGTTTAGAAAGAGCACAAAATCTTAGGTAGCCTTCAGGTTCAGTTACTTTTAGAGAAGAGACCATCCTATGTAATTAGTCGTAAAAGAAAAAAATATTTACATGTGAACTGACACATATGAAAATACAGTTCTTATTCCTATTGAGTAATCAGTCAGACCAAAGTATTGTAGTTCTGAGCTGTCTGTGAGATGTGGAGCGTTTTGTTTGGTTGGTTTTTTTCCGTTATGACGCGAGTCGTCTGTGAGAAATAATGCGTGCTGTTTGGAGATAAATAATTCAAGCACGGAGAAAAGGCAGTCAAGGCATGACTCTTATTTTGTGGCTCAGTAACCTGTTCAGCTTTCTAAAAATATGTTAATTTCTTGTGCAAGTCAGAAAGTTGTTATGAAGTGACAAGTAGCAATGAATAGCATTTGAATGAAAATATTTTTGAGCTGGCCAGCACGGGTTATTTTCATGTAATGTCAAGATGTAATGGTATAAAAGCTAATAAATAAATAATTCTTCAGGACTAAATACAAAAAAACAGTCCTGGTTTTATTTAAAGGATTTACAAGGCTAAAACATCTTAGATGCTAAGTTGTAAAAAAAAATTCCAACAAATAAAATGTGTTATAAATTAAAAACAGGCTTACATTTTTCATTTCAAATGTTTTTGTGCTAGGATCTTAAAGGTAATTGAGGTTCTTTGGATCATAGCCCTAGTTACTTAATTTGTACACAGAAGAGGTAGTATTGCATTTGTAAATGAATAATTAAAACATCACTGAGATAACTATGTGGTGTTACACATTACTAGCTAAGTGAGCAGTACGATGTGGAGTGTGAGAACTCCAAAAATAATTGACTGGATATTAAATATAATTGGGGGAGGGTAGATACATGTTAAAAACATTAAATGTTTTTTAATTTAATATTAAAGACATTAAATGCTTTTTAATATGTCTGAGGATTTTTGTTATTTTATTGATATTTATTTAAAGATGCCATTATTTTCTGAAGAGTTTGAAATATCTTTTGGAAAAGGAAAATTGTTTGATAACAGGGAAGTTGTTATTTGAGAAAGATGCTAATTTGCTATTTAAGATGAAGAGATGGTAAGTTTCTGTGTTCTAATAATTCTAATTCTAGCAATGATAATAATAAAAGTAAATTAAAGTGATGTTAATGTAATACTTCTGTAATAAGTATAACTTTCTATGCCATTTCCATTGCCATTAATAACTTCATAGTAAGTCATTGGTTCTTTTACTATTTCTAAAACTGTGTTATATTAATATGAATTTCAAACATTCATTGTTTTTCTTAAGAACTGAGGATAATGATGAAGTTTATAAGAGTAGGACATTTGAATTTGGCTATGAGAAAGTATTGCCTTTCTACTGGTTTGTGATTGTAGAAGAAACCACTGGGAACTTCTGAGAGTTTTAAAAATGCTTTTCATGGTACAATCAGAATTTGTGACAATGTGTTTTGAATCAAAATAATTCTGATGCTGAATGTGGCACAGATATATTTTAGATGCAAAAAAGTACTCTTTTTTTTTTTTTGGTCTATGAAGCATAACTGCTTGACACTTCAACTGTGAGAAACTAATTAATGTGATGTATAAAACCTTTATTCATAGATGGGAATCTGTACACATTTACATATGGGAAATTGAAGTACATTTTTTTTTTCCTCTGGCTTTATAATGGTAGTACATTAAAGGATTTTAACTTTATAATATACTTAATCTGTGAACAAACATTCTAAGGTTCTTTACATGGATGCAAACTGATACAGAAATGTAGATTTCAAGTTCTATGTTCACACTGAATTACATAAATAATTAATTAGTCTTGCTGCAGCTAAAGTTTCATTCTTTTTGAAAGGTATCAGCCAGTGTTTTTCTTCATTTCAGAAAGATGTCACCAGATACTGTGTTTCCATAGAGAACTATACAGTTTGCATACAGTGCCTTTTTAAACTAATTAGTATCCAGGAAGTACTTGAGAAAAAAACAGAAGTATTGTGTTTTCAAGTTACTTTTAGGTTCTGGTTAACTTCCTTAAGCTCATATTTTGATGGATCAAAGCAGCTTTGATTGCTGAACAATATAAGCAGAAGTGAAAAATTTAAACCTACAGTTTTAAAAGATCAAATGTGAAATACTTGAAAGTGCGTTTCACTCTGAAGATGTTGTACAGTTAATCCATTCTTTTAAAAGAAAACATTCACTGTCCTTTATTGTGAATCATAGAATGATTCAATATCCTGCTCAGAGCAGTGTTGACACTGAATTCAGGCAAAGATGCTTAGGACAGCCTGCTCCAATAATAAAGCAATTATCCTCATAGATAAATTTCTGTGGTCCCATTTTCTGTCTAGTCTTCCTAATCTGTCTTTTTTTTCCTGCCATCTCTTCACTTTCCAACTTGTTTTGTGTACTCCATCCCAGTGTTACACTTTATTAATAATTCATGCTTCCCATTTCCTCACTGAACATTATTAACTTGTGCCTAATCGCCACCTTCCACTTCACTCTCACTTGTGTCCTGGTGAGTCGCGGTTTCTTCTTCCTGCCTTTTCATAGAATCATCAAATACCGTGTTCGAAGGGACCTCAAAAATCACCTGGTCCAACCTTTCTAGGCAAAAGCACAGCAAAAACACGGTCTAGACACAATGGCCCAGCATCCCGTCCAACTGAATCTTAAAAGAGTCAATGTTGAGGAATCCACCACTTCCCTGCAGAGACTATTCCAATGGCTGATTGTTCTTATTGTGAAAAATTTTCCTCTTGTGTCCAATCAGAATCTCCCCAGGAGTAACTTGTACCCATCACCCCTCCTCTTTTCCATGTGACTCCTTGTAAAAAGGGAGTCTTCATCTTCTTTAATTACTGGAACATGGTGGTGAGGTCTCCCCTAAGCTTTCTTTTCTCAAGGCAATTCTTTCAGCCTTACCTCATATGGCAGGCTTCCCAGTCCTTTGATCATCTTCATGGCCATTCTTTGGACTCTTTCCAGCCTGTCCACATCTTTTTTGTATAGTGGGGACCAAAACTAAATACAGTATTCCAGGTGTGGCCTGACAAGTGTTGCATAAAGTGAGATAATTACATCTTTATCTCTGCTGATGATGCCCTTCGTGATGCAAGCGAGCATCCTGTTGGCTTTCTTTGTAGCAACAGCACAGGGTTCACTCATATTGAGCTTGTTGTCCACCAAGACCCCCCAGGTCCCTTTCCACAGAGTTGCTCTCCAGCTCATATCCAACTAGGATTTTCCTTGTTGCTACTTTGGGCTTTTGCCACTCCTTTTTACATAGTGAAAGGTGTTGACGCCCAGCATTATACTTCTGAAGTGAAGTGCCAAGATCTTGGCAAATGGAATTAATAAATCTGATAATTCTTAATAAATCTTATATAAATAGAAAGAATTCAACCCCCAAGAATGGGATTTATGGTGGTGAGTAGAGGGACACTTACAGTCTAGCAAAAACAGCAGGAAGGAAGGGATATGTGACATCCTAGCTTTCATCCAGGTGAATGCAGCCATGTTCAGTCCTGAAAGATGCGCCTCTGTGTGTTGAGGCCACAAAAAACACTTTTGAGTGTTAAGGTGTCTGTTATCTCAAAGTCTCGCTCTCCCTCTTTAAAATGCAGCTTTAAGATGTAACTGATAAAAGAGGCGATAATGTTTATTCATTGATCAGCACACTACTAATAAATTGATTAACAGATTAATTAATAAACATACCACTATGAATCACTTACAGTTCAAGAATGCTTCAAAACATTGTTAATTGCATGCGGTTATTGAGTTCTGTAACTTTTTTTCGTATAAATTGCACCCAAATATTACTGAATTATAGTTCTGTAACCCTTTACTTAAACCTCACACACTAGTTATTAACAAATTTGCAATTCTGTTATTCTTTAACTTCTCACATCAAGTCTTTCAGATGTAGACCCAGTGGAGAGTCCAGTGGGTTGCCCAAGGGGCTTCCCTCTGACATCCTAGCAGCCTTGACTAAGGAAGTAGGTCAGCTTCGTTATAGTCCGTGAGCATCTGCGCTCCTTCTGTCAAAAGATCTGTCCTCTCTTGTTTTTGAATTGCTTTTGTAACTTGTTGTGGTGGTTTGGGTGGAT
>NW_010335881.1:0-208 GCF_000700745.2 Antrostomus carolinensis
CGGGCAGCTCACAGCCCCACGGGGGGCGGCGGCGGGGCCGACACCGCGCACACACCGCCCTGCCAGAGGCGCCTCAGCAAATCATACCCCTCTCGCAGGCATTCATCAAACTGTCTCACGGAAGGAGGAGGGAGGGGAAGAAAAAAAGTCAAACACACAAGATGCTGTTGGGCTTGGCTTTCCACCCCCCGCGCCCCCCCCTGCTGTA
>NW_010335881.1:353-638 GCF_000700745.2 Antrostomus carolinensis
GACAGATCACAGCTATATACCCTCCTGTGATCCCGGGAGCACGGCGAGACAGACCAGACAACAAGCGACGTGCGGCGAGAGCGGGAGGGCAAAGGGGGGTGCGGTTTTCTGCTCCCCGTGGTCTCCCGGATACCGTGGCTTTGCTGCGGCAAAGGCACCTGATGGGAAAGGTGGGAACTGCTCAGTCCTTCCAGGTGAGGCCAGTTCAGTAGCTCCTGGGGTTGCTGCGGAAAAGGGAGCAACTTTCCTCCTCTCCCGGTGCCCGGCGAGGCAGAGCGCCCCGGG
>NW_010335882.1:0-6099 GCF_000700745.2 Antrostomus carolinensis
TAGTGGAAGGTGTCCCTGCTGATGGCAGGACATGGTGGTCCAAGTAGTGACATACCTTTCAGAGAAAGTGACTTTGCACATCGGGGTTCTTTCCCTCTTGCCGTTGCTTTGCTGAAGCTGTAGCTGTTTTTCCTGACGTCTCAGCCTGATCCTTTTGTGTAGGTGCAAGGACAGTATCCAGAGCTGCAAATCACCTGCAACTATCACCCTTAGGTGTGAGATCAAGCTTACCCTGGTGAGAGATTCCCAGGCTGTAGGGCTCTGGGACAATATTGGTCTGATGGCTGGTTTCTTGGTAACAAGGGGAAGGTTCCAGTGGCACAAGCAGGGTCCTTCTGCTGACTTTGTGAGCTTTGGCTCTGGCCCACAGAGCCAGATCTGCGTGGTGGTGTGAAAGCATCTTGGGTCTCTGTCTGATGGGAGAGCCTGACAGCTTAATTATGCTGTGATAGGAGCCAAGCCCCTAAAAACAAAACACTTTGTCCTCTGTGTTATGATAGTTACAAAAATACTTATTTATGACCAAATTAGTTTGGTGAGGCAGATAAAAATTAAGCCTCTTCTAGTCTTCACACCTCTCAGATTTAGGACATTAAAATCAGGCTCTCTGTGCTACTACACTAGTAAAACAAGATTATCCTTCCTCCCTGCTTACAATCTTGACAGCAATTTCAGTGGGACAAGTAATTTTCCTCTCCGTATCAGCAGGACCCCCTGGGAAACAGTGAGAGGTACATCATATGCCAATTGAAAGTGGAATACAAAACAAAAATCTATAAAGACAAGGCCCTACAGCCTTTCATCGTGTGTCACAAACGCCGGCTCTGAGGATTCCTTTTCACTCTTTTTTTTTTCTTGTTGCCATCTCTGTAGTCATTGTCTGAAGCCTGAACTGGGGAGGGTGCCTCAGCACGTTGGTTATCGGATCGAGGTAACACAAGGCTTTACACTCCGTGTGATGACACCGCGCTTGCTGCCCTTGAAACGTGTATGGTCACCTCCCCAGTTTTGGGGAATGCTGTCGTTAGTGAAGAGGGCGAAAGCCTCATCACTCCTTTGCTGTTTTATTTCACAACAGGGAAAAAAATCTGTGTGTAAACACTTGGATATAGTCAGGATGTGGTGCTGGGCAGTAAAAATTTCCTCAGCTCTGCCCAACAAAAGACATCATAGAATCATAGAATCAGAGAATGGTTTGGGTTGGAAGGGACCTTAAAGCTCATCCAGTTCCACCCCCCCTGCCAGCAGCAGGGACACCTTCCACTAGACCAAGTTGCTCAAAGCCTCATCCAGCCTGGCCTTCAACACTTCCAGGGAGGGGGCATCTACAACTTCCTTGGGCAACCTGTTCCAGTGTCTGACCACCCTCACAGTGAAGAACTTCTTCCTAATATCTCATCTAAACCTCCCCTCTTTCAGTTTAAACCCATTTCCCCTTGTTTTGTCATTAACTGCCCTTATGAAAAGTCCCTCCCCAGCTTTCTTGTAGCCCCTTCAGGTACTGGGAGGCCGCTATAAGATCTCCCCGGAGCCTTCTCTTCTCCAGGCTGAACAGCCCCAACTCTTTCAGCCTGTCTTCATAGGAGAGGTGCTCCAGCCCTCGGATCATCCTGGTGGCCCTTCTCTGGACTTGTTCTAACTGGTCCATGTCTTTCTTGTGTTGGGGGCTCCAGAACTGGACGCAGTATTCCAGGTGGGGCCTCACAAGAGCGGAGTAGAGGGGCAGAATCCCCTCCCTCGACCTGCTGGCCACACTTCTCTTGATGCAGCCCAGGATACAGTTATTGGCCTCTGGGCTGCAAGCGCACGTTGTCTGCAGTGAGCACGGAGGCAGAACTGTTTAGAGACGTGCCAGGTTCTCAGCTTCTCCTGTGGTGAAACAGGGACCAGCATGACACAGCCTGGCTGGTCCTGAGTGACAGTTTATTGCTATAGTTTCCTATGGAGGAGGAAAACAAGGTTTTTCCATTGGTACCAAATACCTGTTGCATTCAGTGGGAGTTACACATCCCACCAGCGTGGATGGACTCTGACGGGCTTACAAGTGTTTTCATGAACTGTTCAGAGTCAGACTGGCTGACTGGATAAATATACACTTCCCTGAAATAAATATACACTTCCCTGAAATAAATATACACTTCCCTGAAATAAATAATACAGTCGCCTTCTGCTCAAAGCCCCCAGAGCATGAACACTTTTAGAAGAGCCTTTACAGAGCGAACAACGCTAGCCCTCTAATTGTCCACATCAAAATCTGTTTATGTAGAGAAGCTGCTTATTATTCATTGGGAGTTACTAACAGTGATAGAGCAGAGAATTGCTGGAGTATTTTTGTATTTTTGCTGTTGAATTCCTGACCAAAGAGCAGCCATCACCAGCGTTATTTGTTCTTGCCGTGCTGATGCACCAAGGCTGGCTTGTTTGAAGGCGTCGGAATGAAAGAGCCCGAGTTCCCTTTATTTTCCACTCAGAAAGCTTCCAGTGCCCCAGAAAGCTTGGAGAGGCCATGAGTTGTTATAGGACAGGTAATTAAAAATTCTCTCTCCCGACCTCCCCTCTATTCTTGGGGTACTTTTTCATTTAGAAATACCTGCATCTATCATTTCTTTATAGAAGCTTTTGACTATAAGGCTGGTGTGTTAGTTAATAAATGTTTGCTGGAATATAAAAAACCCCCCTATATTCTGTGAGTAATAGATTATAGATGATTCCAAGCACATAACAAAATGCTGTAGGTGTTTGTGAGCCATTTCTAAGCAATTTATTATTGATCAGGAAGGGAGGGAGGGATCACCCATTTATTAAAACCCATGAATCCGGTACTAATCCTCTCTAAAGAGTGTTAAAGGCTCGCTTGGAAATGAGGTGAGAGCAGCGGGCTGCCACGCCGACAGCGGATACCATCGCACCGAATTCTTGGCAGCCTCAGGATACTCAGCGCGTCCGTCGTTGACCTGTCCTGCAGCCAAACACCTCGCTAGGAGCTCTGGTTCAGTTTTCCCTTCCAGCTGCTCTTCGCAGCGGCGATTTGACTTTGGTACCTTGTAGTTTGTATCCATTTCACGTGGTGCTTTCCTTTAAGAACTGCCATTCTCTCTTTGGTTTTGCTCCCTGGTTAAATCTTTTTCTTCCCCCTTTTCTGTGTTTCCCCCCGTTCCTCCTCTCCCCAGGGCGAATGCTCACGCAAGTGCTACGACATCTTTGTGCTGGAGACGGTCTGCGTGGCGTGGTTTTCCTTTGAGTTCCTGCTGCGATCCATCCAGGCAGAGAACAAGTGCGCTTTCCTGAAAACCCCGCTCAACATCATCGACATCCTGGCCATCTTGCCTTTCTATATCTCTCTCATCGTGGATTTGGTCTCCACAAAAAGCAGCAGCAAGCCCACCGGGGCGGCTGGGAACAAGTACCTGGAACGAGCGGGCTTGGTGCTGCGCTTCCTGCGGGCTCTGCGCATCCTCTACGTGATGAGGTTGGCTCGGCACTCGCTGGGGCTGCAGACGCTGGGGCTGACCGTGCGCCGGTGCACCAGGGAGTTTGGGCTCCTCCTGCTCTTCCTTTGCGTCGCCATGGCCCTCTTCTCACCACTGGTGTACTTGGCTGAGAGCGAACTGGGAGCCAAGCAAGAATTCACCAGCGTCCCCACCAGTTACTGGTGGGCTGTGATCTCCATGACAACCGTTGGCTATGGGGACATGGTGCCTCGTAGCATCCCCGGACAGGTGGTAGCCCTGAGCAGTATCTTGAGTGGGATTTTGCTGATGGCTTTCCCAGTCACATCCATCTTTCATACCTTTTCCCGTTCCTACAGTGAGCTGAAGGAGCAGCAGCAACGAGCAGCAAGCAGGCAGATGCGCCAGCTAGAAGAGAGCACCAAACTCGCAGGTGGTGACACTAGACAGGGGCTCGGTGTCACATTCCCACCAGTTGCTGCTGGGCAGGAGGGTCAGCCCATAGTGGACCAGGAAGCCGGGAGAAGTTGTTGACTCTCAACAGCTGAAGACACATGTTGGCAGCACAAGAAGCGGTGGATGAGGAGGGTCAGTTCTGCAAGAAGCAACTCCTGAACTGCAGAAATGAGGGGCAGACACACACAAGGTTGTCTCTAAAGACCAACTTTTGATCTTAAGGGCCCTCTGAAAAGTGCCCCCAGAAACTCTACCAAGTACAGCTCTGCTCCATCGCTTCGCATAGGGCTTTTCTTTTCTATTGAACAAGTATTTTTGGCAATCCCCCAGGAGCAGCCATTGAATGGAGCCAGCCAGGAGAACCTACCATGAAGCCCAGGCTGTATCCAGGTGGCATCCAGCGAAGCAGCCAACGTGCCACCTCCTCCCTGCTCGGTGACACTCCCCTTGCGTGGGGCTGAACCGGGGGCTCCCCATCCTGCGACACCCCACGCTCCGGGGGGTTGGTTTGTTTGGGCAGCTCTGCCAAGGAGCACAAACCTCAGCCAAGCCAAAGCGTGAGGGCAGGAGAAGGGCAGACGCGTCCCCTCAGCTTTCCCAGGGGCTTGGTTTTGTCTGCGTGCCAGACGAGGCCGCGCAGCCCCGGCTTGTGCGCTAGCGCAGTGCGCCTTGCTGAGTAACCCCCACATTGACCACCCTCAGCGCTGTATCTTGGCCCCGTGACAGAAACACACATCATCTTCTGACTCCGGTCCTGAACGGTAACTCGGTTTTGTTCCTTTGCTAACAGTTGAATAGAACAAACGTCTTTACAAATCACCCCATTGCTCCATTTTCCTCTTTATTTCCATCTCTCGTGTATCAAAAAATGTGTTAAACCTGAACGACGCGCAGCCCGAGAAGGGGAGGGGGATGTGAAACCAGCGGTGCTCCCAGCTCTGTGTACTCATCCTCAGCGGTGGTGGCTGCACTGACTGCATTCGTGTGCTAACAGGAGTAGTCCAAAGCCAGGGAAGTCAATGAGATGCCTTCAGTGGGCTCTGGCCCAAGCTGCAGCTGTGCTCTGTGTTAGAAATAGGCTTTTTGTTTTTTGTTGTTTTGGGTTTTTTTTTTTAACTAAGAAAAAGACAATCCTGACATCTAAAAATTAGAATTCTTGTTCTGGCTGCTCTTCTTAATTCTTAAAAGATTTAAGTCAATTTAAAGAGAAAATAGATCACATGGTGGTATCTGCATGTTGGTCTCCTGATGCCAGCCCCTCACTGGAGGAGCCATGTAGCTGGTCCAAGTCAGCATCTTGTGTGGATCTTTCCGAGTTCCTGCGGGTGGGATACGATCAGGGGATGGAGGGAAATGGAGCACGACACCCTCATTTGTATTAAAGCCATGCAATGTTGTCCTCCATGTTCTCCTCCTGCCAGGAAAGGAACAAAAGCTGATGTACTGAAGATGGGATTTGTCTGGTTTGGGGTTTTTTTTGCCTCAGCATATGTTGTAACACCAACCCTACATTAGGAAACTCCCCCATGAAGCCATTCCTTGTAGGAATGGAGCAAGGGAAAATAAAAGCTTTCACTTCATTTTGAGAAACATTAGAAGCTTTGTTCATGAATGCTCGACTCTAATGCTTCAGGTGTTGGGAGGGAGGTGGTGGTTCACCATGGTGAGGTGAAGCTGATGATACAACACTGGGAGGAGTGGCTGATGCACAAGAAGGCTTTGCAGCCATTCAGTGAGACCTGGCCAGCTGGGTGCAAAGGAACCTCATGAAGTTCAACAAAGGCAAGTGAAGAGTCCTGCACCTGGGGAGGGACAGCCTCAGGCACCAGGACAGGTTGGAGGCTGACATGCTGGAAAGCAGCTCTGCAGAGAAGGACCTGGGAGTGCTGGTGGATGACCAGTTGACCATGAGCCAGCAATGGGCCCTCTTGGCCAAGAAGGCCAATGGTCTCCTGGGGGACATTTAGTAGAGTGTGACCAGCAGGTTGAGGGAAGTTCTCCTTCCTCTCTACTCTGCCCTGGTGAGGCCACATCTGGAGTATTGTGTCCAGTTCTGGGCTCCCCAGCTCCAGAGAGACAGGGAACTTCTGGAGAGAGTCCAGTGGAAGCTACAAAGATGATAAAGGGGCTGAAGCATCTTTCTTATGAGGAAAGACTGAGAGAGCTGGGACTGTTCAGCCTGGAGAAGAGCAGA
>NW_010335882.1:6280-14654 GCF_000700745.2 Antrostomus carolinensis
ACTCTTGCCTGGCCGCCAAACTTTCCCCAGCCACTCACCCCCCCCGCCCAGGAACAGGGGAGAGAATTGGAGGGGTGAAGGTGAGGAGACTTGTAGGTTGAGATAAAAACAATTTAACAATTGGAGTAAAAGAAAATTAAAATAGTAATGTTAATTATATAGAGAGCTAAAAACGGGGGATGCGCCGTGCAGTCGCTCACTGCTCACCAGCAGCAATCTCAGAGGAGCGAAAAGGAACCCCACACCTGAAACCACACTCCCCAAAGAGCGAGTCCCAGTGATCCCTGAGAGAGTGCTCCAGCTTTTCCAGTCAGCGCTCAGTAATATACGGAACACGATTGATATGATATGGAATATCTCATTAGCATATCCAAATGCTAATTTTAGGGTTTGTTAATTACTACACTCCCCCTCCCCCCAAGTCCTTTGTACCTGCAGACCAGCAAAACACGAAGTCCTCGGACTTCCAGCAACAATTGCAAACATCACTGTGTTATCAACATTCTTCTAACAAGTCCCAGCTGAAACCAAACCCCAGCGCTGTTCCAGCTGCTGAGAAGAAAATTAACTGCATCCCAGTGAAACCAGGACAGTCACACACACAGAGTTCGCTGCCGAGTGCTGCAAGAGGTGGAGGCAGCAAAACAGAGCCCCCCCTTACCCTGGAAGCTGCATCTGGGTCTCCAAACCCCCAGCTGTGTTGAAGTAGGAGCAACCCCAATGCAGCCACGTGTGCCAGGGCTCTGCCCCATCGCCCACCACCACCGCCCGGAGCACATCCACTCCTTGGGCCGGTGAGAGGGGCCGAGGGCTGGTGGATGGTGCCTGGGCTGACGCAGACTCCTGGCAAAGCAAGAGCAGCGCTGGGTTGCGGTGACTCATGAGAGATTTTAATGCAGGCATTTCTTGCATTAAGGCTTATTAAGGTTTGGCATCAGGGATCCAGCTTTGCAGCAAAGCGGGCGGTGTGTGGGGGCGAAGCGTGGCACAGGGCTGAGGGGCAGCAGCTTGTTTTATGGTGGCACTTGGGGGGCTCAGTCTTCAGGTGGGACCTGACAGCTTCTCCAGGTGAACCTCCACGTTCACCTTTCCTGGGGCCTTGGTTCACACACACCAGGTGCTGTTTAGTGCTGCAGCTCTTGTGTGAACACACTGATGGCGGCTGGTACAGAATGCATCTCCTCAAGGTGGTGAGGCCCACAAACGCTCAGCAGCATGAGATAACCCTCAGAAGAGCCATGTTGGAGGAGACACCCTTGCAGAATGAGGAGTTTCATGCTGGCAGTGCTAGCAAAGAACCATGAATGAATGCTGCTTGTGGCCCCACAGCATGAAAAACCGGCATGGAGACAGCTCAGCAGCTGTGTAGGAACCCAGAGTGATGACACACACCATCCTCTTGCTGTGCTCCATCAAGTTGCTATTGTCCTACCACACTGAAGTCTTTCTGGTTTTCAAAAGGCACATCATAATTAATTCCAGCACGCATGGAGTTTTAATAAAGTGACAAAACCCACTTGTTATGTCTGTTAGTCAAGGCCTGGCTTTTAATAAAGTTTCATTTTATCTATTGAGACGACAGATGAGGAAACAAAATATAAACCAGGAGCCTTTTAACCAGATTATTTTTGGAAGCTGTATGAAGTTGTGATGCACACGTTGCCAGACAGAAAAGCTACCGGGAGGAGAGCGAGTTTCACCCCACGCAGCTGCTCTTGTGGGTGATGCTTATGACGTTCCATCAGCCGCTGGAGAAGCGGTGGGTTTGGGGAGGGGTGTGTGTGTGTGTGTGTGTCTGTGGTGGTGTTTGTCTCTGACACAGCCCACGGGTGATTTAAGGCCGTGTAACTGTACGCGCCGCGCTGTGCCGGTGCCAGCCGGTACTTGTACCTGTTTCTTTGAAACACAGTCCAGTCGTGATCGTAGCACATTGGTTTTGCCACAAGGAAAAGATATTCCTCTCTCATACGGGACAGAAACTCCAAACACGTGAGCAAAGCCACCTCTTTGCCACGGCCAGCTCGGGAATGGCACATGTGGGCCTGGATGTAGCAATTCGGGCCGTTGGCGACAATAAGCTGCAGATGATGGTAGCTGTCTGAGAGCCAAGGATGTGGTAACAGCAAAGGGACAGAGTTAGTGGGAATGGCACAAAGTCAAACACAACTTCTGCTCATACAGCACACGTGCGCAGCCATCTCCTGCCTCCGAGCCACCACAATTAAGAAAAACCACTAATTGTAAGGAAAGCATCCCTCGGCAGCGAGCCAGCCCGAGGCTGCTGTCTCACAGGGATGAGGCCAGGATGGACACGGGCTGCGACAGCCTCGCAGCAGGTGCTTCATGGGGCAAAGCATCCCTGGCTCTCACCCGGCCCGGCACCTGGAGCTCCAGCCTTGGAATTCCAAGTGTGAAGCCTCGGGGAGGGAGAGGAGAGGAGGCTGGAGGGGCTGAGGGGTGGAGAAGCCCAGCGTGGTTCTGCTGGCTCACCTGAGGCTGAGCAAAGCTGAGCCAGCACCTGCAAGAGTCACATCGCCATGAACTGGGGCCCAGAAGGGACAGGACAGGGGGCTGAAGGCCTAAGTCTGGGTTTGCTGTTGGGGCATTTCCAGGTGCTGAGGTCCGTGTGGGACTTGGCTGCTTCACCAGGCTGTTCCCGGAGGATCTGCCCTGCTCCTGGATGTGCCTCCCAGGCTGCCCCAGCCCACGGCTCTGATGTACTGCTGCTGGCACCGTGCTTGTTTATTGCCAGATTGTTGACTCAGGCATTGATGGCTTCTTTCTGTTACAGAAAGCCACCAACAAAGCTAGAGCTGCCAGTCAGGTCCTTGAAGCCTTCTTGGCTCTCAAGCCTGAGCTGAAGATCACAACCAAACATAACAAACCCCATCCATGGGCCAACCCTTGCTTTACTACCCAGTGCCCAATTGGAGCTTTGCCTTTTGTCTTAAAATGGTTTTAATTGCATCTAACTCCACGTGGAGATACACACACCCAAACACTCGAGCATGGCATCTCTGTCCCTCGGGAGCCACAGTGCAGAGCCCTGCGAGGGACAGCGGGACGAGCGGGTGCCCATCAGAGCTGCCGTTTGCTGAAGGGGCTCCGCGCTGTTTCATTGAGGGCCAGTCTGTGCTGGTGTCACTGGGCTGCAGCCACACACAGCCGCTCACTCACCCCCCCCCAGGGGCAAGGGGGGGGAGAGAACTGGGGGGCAAGGGTAAGGAGACTTGTAGGGTGAGAGAAGAACAGTTTAATCACTGAAATGAAATAAAAGTTAAAATAATAATGATAATAAAATTATAATAATAATAGTAATAAAATATACAACTGAGTGATACCCAGTGCAACTACTCACCACCCACCAACCAAGCCCAGCCCGTTCCCTGATAACAATCCCAGAAGAGTGACAATCCTGAACAAAAACTGCAATCCTAGAAGAGCGAGAGCCCAAGTGAAAGTCAGCGAGAGCCAAAAGAGGAAGAGACCCTCACTAATATACTGGACATGACTTGATATGAAACATCCCACTGACATACCCAAACACCAGTTTAGCTTATTAATTGAAACATTCCTCACCCCCTAGATCCTGTGCCCGTAGACCAACAAAACACAAATGCCCTCACTTCCAGTGGCAAAAATGCAAACAATGGTATGCCATTAGCGTTTCTCTCATAACCAATCCCAACTGAAAGCAAAATGCAACACTATTCTAGCTACTAAAAAGAAACCCAGCTCTGTCCCAGCTAAAAACCAGGACACCTCAGGGAGTGCCAGAGCAGCAGCCAGTAACACCAGTGCTGTTGGGGACAGATGGTGAAACCACCATGAGAAGCTGTAGGAACTGCTTGGGCCATCAACCTCCGTGGTCTCCATTGCCTACAGACTGCAGCAGATTGCTCCCCACCCTCATTTTCCTTGTCCTCTACCCTCACTTCACTGATTTACCTACCTTTGCCCTTCCAGGTCTTAATTTTCCTTCATCCCCTCCCCGCCAGAAGTCTTTCCCTTCAGCCCCTTATTTGAGCAAGCTCAGTCTCTCCCACCTCTCTCCTTCTACCCTTCCTGACCCTCTCTCCATGCCCCCAGCCCCAGCTCCCTTTCTCCAGCCTCTGCAGCCACTGCACACAGTGACAGCAAACCATCTCCCAGGCCAGAGAAGCCCAAGTGCCTGCAGGATAAGCCCGGCAGGGCCGGGAGCTACACATGGCTGCAAGGCTGGTCCTGCTGCCTCAGCTTGTTTTCATGTCCTGCACCATGAAGGAGGGAGGTCAGGACTCCTCTTGGCACAGCAGCTGGCCACGAGATGACAAACTCCATGGCCTCATCTCCTGTGCAGAGGCTGTGATGTGAAGAGCAGGTCCCTCAGCTGTGTCCTGTCTTTGACCTCATTACGCAGTTTGCATGATAACGGGGGGGTTTTTTAAAAGCTACACCAGAATCTGTTGGTAATTTGTTTTTACTGTGAACATCGCAGGTGTAAGAGTGGAGTGGGCAGGAGGGCAGGTTTACCCCAGGATGTAGGGAAGAACAGGGGACACAAATCCAGAATCCCTGTTGTGCATCATGACCTCCTGACAATTCATGCCCCGTGCTCACCCATGCTCGTTATTCCTACATTCCTTCCTCTAGACAAGAGGAGTTATCATGAGAGTTAAGAAGCACGCATCTTGTAACTGAAAAAAACAAAGCAACACTACAATTTATATATAATAGGTAAATTTTTATTTTAAAAAACATTGCAACTGACGGAGAAAATAAACTCCATGAAATGTGCTATACATTCAAAGAGACGGATTTAAAGTAACTGGTTTCTTATTCTCTGAGGTGATCATTGATACAGATACTTCCTGATAATTAAAGAACAAAAACAAAGCTCTGTAACATTTTGTCCCTAAATTATCTTTCAAGATGAAAGTTCGAGTTCCTGGCCAAGAGTCCTACCTTGCTAAATGCCACATACAGGAGATGACTTTAGACATGGTTTCACTGGCTTCTGTTCCAGCATTTGCAGCTCTGGTGTGAATGAGACTGGTCTGCAGAGCTCGCTGGTTTGGGTGCTGCTGACAGGCTCAAAAACCTGCCCAGGGAAGGGTCCCAAAAGGTAAAAAAACCACCAGTTGTTTTATCTTCAGTAATACCTGCAGTTCAAAGCCAAGAGGGTGGCCAGAAGTGTGCACTCCCAGGTGAAGCTGGAACATACTGCAGTATATTTCTTAAGAGCCATTTATTTCTTATATCCCCGTTTCATAGAATATTAGAAAAAGACCACCACGTACAAAAATCTTATCATTACAAGTTATTAAAAAAAAACAAACTTCAGACCCTTGAAACACACAAGAAAGTGTTTGTTTGCATACAGTAGAAATACAATCCTCATTAAAGCAGCATACCAGAGAAGCCAGCTGTTAAGTAAGTTCTCAATTAAAAAAGCCCAAAAGCCCAGATGTTCCTGTAACACAACCAGAACACCAGAGAAAAGAGAGGGACAGAACATTCAGAGTCTGCCGAGCCGGGTACCTCGTCTTTGTAAGGTCACTTCAGGCCTGAAAGAGTGCGGTATCGAACACGGAGCTGGAGCCAGTGCCCAGGCAGAGCATCCTGTGCCAAGCCCTCGGAGAGAGCAGCGCTCCTCAGCTCTGCTTTACTGATGGAGAATTCCCGAGGATGTCCTTCCTTCCACCTCCAGCAGTGTCCCCACCAAGGGGCAGGACGGCTTGGCCCCAGGGTAGGGAATACGTTTGGGCCTCAGCCCTCCGCCACCAACACATCAGCCCCAAAACCAAAGGGTAGGTGTGGTGGGAGCCCCGATGTCAGCCTGGGGCCAGCTGGCGAGTGAGGGGGCACAGCTCTGTGAAGCAGCACAGGGACAGCCCCTTCTTCCCTGTCCTGCCATGGACATTCCCAACCCAGCATCAGGCACGCAACGGCTGCAGCCTGCTGACACCTCCCCCGCTGATGAAGCCAGTCCAGATACAAATATGGGGTTCCAAAGAAAACAGGGCAGAGGAAGTACCTGATTGACACACTGAAGTTATTAAACCCCAAAGCTGCTGCCATCGGTAAGAAAACACAAGCTCTTGGACTAAGCCTGGAGAAAAAATGATTCTCAGCAGCCTGTCCCAGCTCCAACACCTTGGCTGTGGTCAGACGGGAGTCACGGGCAGCAGGGAGGGAGCCTCATGAAGAAGCAAGTGCAGGTGTTGGCCACTCCTGTGACCGAGCATCTTGCTGTGGCTGCCTCATCCCAAGCAGGGCAGTTCCACGCCGGCGGGTCCACAGCACCAGCAGCTGCTGGACACGTGCAGTTCTCAGACAGGGCACAGTGACCTACTCTGGCAGCAGCCCTCACAGACAACATCTACATTCAGAAACGAATGCTCTGCTCTCTCAGCTTTCTCAGTCCCTCTGTCCAAGGACATGCTGCTGATTCTTCTAAGAGCCTAGAAGATCTTAAGCAACAGAAAAAGGAAAACAAAAGGTGGCCTCCTTCCTTGTTGGGTCAATACATGAAACACCCCAAAACATCAACCAGTTTTTGTATGGCAGTAAACATGAAGATGGCAGCCTCAGGAAATCAAGCCGTCAGATGCTACTCGCACTCCATAGGACAGGGCTTTTTCTCCATCTCAAACATGTTCACTTCCCCTCCTGAGGCAATGGAAGTGGAGCTGCTTCTGCCTTTGTGGCTCAATCACCAGCTACAAATACTTGCCTGCAACACGCATCTGCTGGCCCCTTGGTTTGGGAAACCTACAGCCCAGCACTGTCCTGGGCGCAGCTGCAGGAGTGGGGCTGCCCAAAGCCCATCATTTCAAACCACGACTACCTCAGGTCCCTGCAGCCTCCTGTGAGCTCCTCCTTTGGGCCAACCATGGGACGGGCTGTGCCTGCTCTCATCACGGCTCCAGCATGGTCCATGCTCAGACCCCTTCATCATCTCCTCGATGTGTGCGCCTGCCACGCCGATCCCGCAGCGGGGGCCAACACTTGCCATCCGCTCGGTAGCGCACGGATGCGTTACACTGTGTGCCACTGGTTGGTTTCTGGCTGCCCACCTCTTTGCTCACCAGACACTCTTCTTAAAGAAAAGAGGAAAGGAAGCTCCTGCACTTGCTCTTCAATACTTCTTCCTACACTGTGGAGATACTGAGCGCTAGCCCATGCCACAAACTTCCTGCCAATATACAGACTGTATATTATATAAATAAGTAAAAGTTTCAGACAAAATATCCTATCATTTCTGTGGTGTAACATTTTTAAATAGCATTAAAACCACAAACCATCCAGCCCTTGTGATTAAATATACAAACGTTTGTGAATTGATAAGGCCCATAGGTACATATGCAAAAATAAAGTGCCCCTCCCCCTACCAAGAAACAGTTCTGCACAGCTACATCTGAAAACAGAGAGAGCAAGTTCTTTAAAAGGAAATCTCCCGAGCTGGAAGTGCAACCAGATTTTCAATCCTTGTTCTCGTTTCTGCTTTCAGCTCAGCCACACAGGAGTATTTACAAGCAGAAGAGGAGCTGCCGCGGCCGACCCCACAGCACTATTGACCTGCAACCTGTCCAGCTACCTGCCTCACAGGGCCTTGGTGCTGGCGGGGTGTGCGGGGTGCGACACGGGCTTCTGAGGGTAGGAGCTGTACAAGTAAACCTGCAACAGGATAGCAATGTCCACAAAGACCTGCAGGAGTCCACAGATGGAGAACTGGAAAGGAGCCTGATTCAAGATGAAGTAAACAGTCTTGAACGTGTCCCCACTCGTCCACATCAGCACCATCTTGACACTGAAAAGATAAAAAAGAAGGGAAGAGTATTTATGGAGAAGAACTTGTGATTAGACCTGTCATGCCAGAGGAGCCCGCTTACTTCAGTGAGGGTTTGGGTTGGGACGCCCCTCCCTGCGGGCAGCCAGCCACCGCGTGCAGCGCCGTACTGGGAAAGGATTCAATTCCCTGCCCACAAACTGCAGCACTCTTATCTCAGCGATTCCAGCTCCACGTGCCTGCGGTTAGCCAACATTTCAAATCCCCACCTAGGATATTTGACTCAGCGGTGCTCTGTAAACATGACTGCCACATGCTGACAGCACTGACCATAAACCAAAGTCATCCAGCGCATGGAAAACAAAAGGTAATTCAGCCCCGCAGGGACCTCCTGCGCCGGCAATTCCACCCACACAAGCTGAAGGAACCACGGGCTGCTCCTGGGCACGCGCACGCTTGTGCAGAATCTGCTGGAACAAACACTTCTGAGAGATAAAAGAAACTCCTGAACATGTGCCCAGGTGGCCAAGAAGGCCAACGGCATCCTAACCTGGACCAGCACTTGTGTGGCCAGCAGGACCGGGGAAGTTCTCTTCCCCCTGT
>NW_010335883.1:0-2610 GCF_000700745.2 Antrostomus carolinensis
GGCTTTATGGGACAGCCCGGGGTGGGAGGGACACGGGGGGCCCCATCCTGGGGTGCTACGAGCCGGGAGGTGACACTAAAAGGGTATGTCACCCCCCCAGACACAAAGCTCGGCTGCACCCCTTCTCCCTGGTAAACCCCACCTGGCTTTATGATGCTTAAGCCTCCTCCCCAGGAGAGGTTTAACCCCCCCCCACGATGGGGTTAAGCCCACGCAGATGCATCTACATCCCCACGCTCCGAGTGGGGTAAAACAGAAATCTGGGCTGCAGCCTCCCTTCCCAGAGCTCTGCTCCATTCCTGAGGTCCTCCAGTTCCTTGATTCCCCTCCCAGTAAATCCCAGTTCCCTTCTCAGTGCCATGGGTGGGTTCCTTCCATCCCAGGGCAGTGAGGTGCAGCCCCGTACCCCACAGCATGTAGAGACAGAGGTTTTGAGACAAAGCAGTTGAGTCCACTCTTCCCACCACCTGCTTTAGGTTCCTCCAGCTCCATAAAGCCACCTGAAATGACCAGTGGAGCCCTTACCTGTAGGAACCCACCCTGGTCCACAGCCACAACCCCAAATCTTCCTCCTACCACCCCACCAGAGCCAAGAGCAGCACTCACACCTCACCTGCCCTTGGTCTCCACATCATGGAGCTGCTGGGCATGAAGCACTGTTGGTCAAAAAGCCACTGGTCATGTAGTCATGCCTGAAGAAGCCACCTCGCCTCCAGAGATGTTGCTCCTTTTCCCATTGCTCCCCAAACCCTGCACAAAGTGGTCCAACCCCAGCTGCCAGCCCTGCTCTGTCTGTCTGTGGGCCTCAGCTTTCTGCTCTCCAAGACCCTCATGGAGAAGTTGGGCAGGACTGGATGCTCTCTGAGCAGCTGTGTCCACTCAACACCACTGCTTCCCACAGCCAAAATAACCCATGGCCATTGGTCCATCATGGAGATGGGTTCCTGCAGCTTCCTTAGACCCTCAAGGACAGATTTTGTGTGGGGCTTTTTTACCCATTTCTTCTGCTCCACCTTCACAGCTCATACTTCCAGGGGTGCTTGGAGCACAACACTTTATTAGCACAAGAAACACAGGATCTCATGCAGTGCTGAACATCTTCACACCCATATTTTCCTCCCAGACAGGCTTAGTGGAGGTCCCAGACCTCACAGGAGCCCATTGCAAATGGTTTCATCTCTACACCATGGGGTCTCTTCCCCTCATCTTCTTCTGCTTCCTCCCAGCACTGCCTGGGGACAGACTGTCACCACCTGCAATCCCTTTGTCACCAAGTGACTGGAGATCTTCTCTATCAGCCAAGTTATTATCTATTTTCCTCCAGGGAGGTGCTCATGGCACCAAGCCTGACAAGATTCCAGCAGCATTTGGCCAAGGCCCTCAGGGACATGGTGTGAATGTTGGGATTGTCCTGTCCAGGGACAGGAGTTGGACTCCATCATCCTTGTGGGTCCCTTCCAACTCCCAACATTCGATGATTCTCTGATTAATTCAAGCTCAGGATGAGGCTTTTCAGGGTGTGAGATCTTTGTACCCAACACCAACCCACTCGAGAGTGGCACTAAACCATCACTCTGCCAACAACTCCAAGGTGTCCCTAAACCCCTAATCCTGGTCACACCACCCACATTCCCCATTTGGCTTGGAGAGGAAAGCAGTTGAGGAGAATTTCTGCAGCAAAAACTCTTCTTTCCATCCATCTCTTCTTTCTGTCTGTCCCTAAGTCCTTCCCCAGGGGTCAACACATCCCTCTCTACCAAACTATATCTGTAGGTGCCCGTTCCTGGAGCTGGATACGAGAGGGGAAAATCTCCTTTGTAATAAGAAACCTGTTTTCATAACATTTTAAATCATCAGCTTTGTTATTTCCTCTTTAAGCTGCTGAGCAGAAGAAGTCAAGATGCATTTCTGCACCCTCACGGACTTGACGCATCTTTTGGGAAGAAGATGAAATCACCAAATCACGATTAGCCAACCCAGATGAAATCCTCACCCCACCGTGATCTTCAAAGAGCACAGCTCTGTGAGCAGAGCAGGAGACAGAGCTGGGTTGTCTGCAGGGATCATCACAGCTTTACTTATTTCCAAGCTCTAAAAATAATTTTACAGCTTGGTGTCCTCCCTTCTGAATTGCAAAGAGTGATTCTGCTGAAGGACCAAGTTACTACAGAGGAACGTAGGAGCCCAGAGCCCAGGGCTGCTCTGCACATCGTCTGGCACCCACCACCTACAGAAAGAACAAGCAGTGCCGTTGCTGTTGAGTTTCAGGGCAAACCTGACGTGACCACACAACTTCAAGATGAACTACAAAGCTGGATGTTGGAGAAGGCAGCAACGTAACTTGTGGATTCAAAGTCTCTGATGTGTTGAAGCAACCCAAAGCCTGGGATGGTCTGTGTTGCCTATTTCTCTTCTGATGGATGGGTTGGCATCTCTGAAGCCTCCATGCGGGTCTGGGAGGGGGATGTCCCATGCTGTGGTTGGGGAAATCACATTTTTTTCCCCTTTTTACTGTCACCACTGCGTTATCTGCACGCTGGCAGCTCCATGCCATGTAGATTCACCTCGGCCAGGTTCAAGTACAGAATCCCAGAACTGCCTGGATTGGAA
>NW_010335884.1:0-6543 GCF_000700745.2 Antrostomus carolinensis
TCCCGCGTCACGTGATCAGTGTCACGTGACTGCCCCGCTCGTCGCCATGGTTACGGGGCGGTGTTTGCCTGCCTGTAGCCAGGCCTCGGGGCGGGCGTTTAACGTCTATACACACAAACACACACATATATCTGTATATACAGCGTATATGTGTGTAAATACATCTATCCGTGCGTGCACGGGCGCGAGTTAGACACATCAATACAGTTGGCAAGAGTTCCCACGCATCAGTCGCTGCCATTTTGCAGGTTACTGCTGAAAACTCTTCTTTTCACCCCAAAAAATGGGCCCAGGCACCTGCTTGCCTCATACAGTGTCATCTCAGGAGCTGCACCACCCACCCGTCTGCTCATCCACACTGAGAAGGGAACATTGGGTTGTTTTAGAGCAGTATTTTCTTTAAGATTTTGATTTTTTGGAACCTCATTTTTGACACCTCATTTTTGACACAAGAACAGCCTTTTTTTTTGAGGGAGATTTTGCACAACCCTTCAGATACACCCTCCTCCCATTTCAGCCTATCAGCCCTTCATCTCATTTCATATCCTGTCAATCTTTAAGGTCCCTTCCAACCCACACCATTCTCTGATTCTACAATACTGATTTTTAATTTTTTTTCCAATTTCATAATGAATTTTAAATAATTTAGAGCTGACTGATTACAGGCCAAGGCAGCCTTCTAATTAAAACAGGGGGCATAGATAACTAAATGCTCCAAGTGAAAATTTTGTCAGGTGTCTTGCTCTGGGTCTCTGAAACACAATAGTGTGAGATTAACAAGTGACAAATTGTTACCAAAATGTCTTAATTTGGGAAAATCTGGGGCTGTTCAACCTGGAGAAGAGAAGGCTCCAGGGAGACCTTCTAGTGACTTCCAGTACCTGAAGGGGCTCCAGGAAGGGTGGGGAGGGACTTTGGCCAAGGGCAGGGAGTGACAGAACAAGGGGTGATGGCTTGAAAGTGTCAGAGGGGAGATGGAGATGAGCTGTGAGGAAGAAATTGTTTGGTGTGAGGGTGGTGAGACAGTGTCCCAGGTTGGCCAGAGAAGCTGTGGCTGCTCCTCCCTGGAAGTGTTTGTGGCCAGGTTGGATGAGGCTTTGAGCAACCTGGTCTAGTGGAAGGTGTCCCTGCTGCTGGCAGGGGGGTTGGGACTGGATGAGCTTTGAGGTTCCTTCCAACCCAAACCAGTCTGGGATTCATTCTATAATTCTATGAAAACCACAGGGAATGTAACCTGAGAATTTACCACACGTCATTAGCAACCACTTTAAAGAGGCAATATTGATCCTGGCAGAAGCTCACCACCCGTGTCGTGTGATACAACCTCGTGGTCTGGTCACAGTTTGTGAGCAGCAACCAAGCTCAGCATTTCTGGGCTTATTTCAAAGCATGTGAATAGAAAATGATACAGAGATCCTTTCACTGTACCCTTTGGCTGTTATCAAGCAGCAAAAAACTCCCAGAAGTTTTAACACAAGTTTACATCTTGGTACAGCTGCTGCTATTGTAAGTGGCTTTGTATCTATAATAAATATGCAAATACACATCTGATAACTTGTCTAAAGAATCAAAACACAGAAGCAACTTAAGTTACCATCTCCTGTTTCAGCTGAAGGGTTTTTCTCTTCATCATGACAAGCTACACCTATTCCCATTGCAAATGTTGTCTAAATTAAGCCCTTACTGTTCTTATAATCTGCTTGCAGTAATGGGAACTGGGTTCTTCATGGAGCTTGTTTGCTCTCAAGGAAATAAAAACTCTGGGGAAAAAAAGTATTTGTCTCTAAAAGAAGTAATTTATGGTTACCTTTATGTGTATCTCACCAGTCCCACCCAACCCTGCATGACAGCTGTTAGTCATACGTGTAAGATATAGACGAAAGAAGTTTCTATTTCATATTTCCTGGAAGTGTTCAAGGCCAGGTTGGATGAGGCTTTGAGCAACCTGGTCTAGTGGAAGGTGTCCCTGCTGCTGGCAGGGGGGTTGGGACTGGATGAGCTTTAAGGTCCCTTCCAATCCAAACCAGTCTATGATTCTATATATATGGATTCATTGTTGCTTACTCAGCATTTACCAATAAATTACTCTGCACTGTGTTTGAAGCGAGACGGTAGAGGTTTTTGCCCCACAAGCACAAAAACATACCTGAATATGTTAATTTGAGCTTTTTAATGTATATACAAATGTTTTAGACCAGTCACAATTTCATTTGAGTATATACTGTATTTACAAAAATTACAATAATTTAGTCAAACAGTGAACCTGAACATTGATAACCTCTGTCACTACCAGATATGACAAGATTTTTTTTTTTAATTTTTTTTTTTTTTTTTGCAGTTAACTATTTTGATATACATACGTCCTAATACTTTCATGCATCCATAAAAACATTAGGGATGGAAGTAACCAAAGCTGAAGTGGTGTAGGGATTCTTCTGGTAGATAAAGTTTAATGATAGATTTGTGTTTTGTGAACGTATGAGTATCCAGAGTTATGTGCCATGACTAACTCGTTACAAAGCTAATGGAGTTTTCGTTATTAAAAAAGTACGTTCTAGTAATGAGATCCTTTTTATTATATAGGCATAGGTCACAATATCTACAAATGTGAATGAGAAACAATAAACCAACAAATCACAGGAACATGATTCACATTCCAGTTATCTCTTTAAATAAGACAAGCACATACTGGATCAAAACATTAATAAATAACATCCAGTTTGTTACTATTATCTTAAGGTCTTTTATATAAAAGGAGACCCACGTGTTGGTTTCACATTTTCAATCAATGGTAGTAAATAATGGACCAATACAACAAAAGGATGACTTTTATACAGAAAGCAATGTACTTTGACACACTGTCTTTGCAGTTAAGAGTTTTGCCACTTGAAAATGTAAGTGCAACAACAAGTGGATTGTCTTTAAAAAACCACCAGCTTTCAAGACTCACATCAGATGGCAACCTGTTCCTTCAGCAGCAAATACAAATGATTTCCTGCCCATCTTCTGAGTATACCTGCCCTTTCAAAGCTCAAATACAGATGCAACATGTTGGCAAATAAACGGCTAGCTTTAGTTATTCTACAAAAGGAGAATGCCAGAATTTGGGGTGAATAACCTGCTTTTTAACTAGGAAAGATGCTTCAGCTTTAGCATCAGAGATACTTCCTTGTGATATTATTGCTTTGGTCCAATATAAACTTTTAAGATAATCAATTTGCACTGTATTTACCTCAAAAATCAGACCTGGTCCACAGATGTCTACGTGACAGCTTGGATGCCATGGTCTGAAAAAGTGAAGTTGCAACAGGCTCCGTTCTGCCAAGAGCCTTTGCCAAGTACTCTGGAGCTGATAAAGGCAAAGAGGTGACACAAGTGGGCTGGAAAAGGTCGTGTGGCTGGAGGGGAAGTGTTACCTACAGACTGGGAAGTGTTACCTACAGACTGGGAAGTGTTACCTACAGACTGGGAAGTGTTACCTACAGACTGGGAAGTGTTACCTACAGACTGGGAAGTTTCTAAAACTTTGCTGCAGAGTTTTAGTTTGTTGATACTACTTTTGTTTGATGGTTTCAAGCCGTTGATGAGAACTTCACGGGAAATGCAGTACATACTCATTCTTCACTTTTACAAATGTGGATTCACCCTTCCCCCCACTTCCTTATTCCCCCAGAATTGCTGTTTAACAAACCAACAAGATGCTGTTTAACATCAATTACTTGTTGTTTGCTTTAAAAGACACTTGCTGAGGAATTTCTTCTGCACTTTTCACTGCTGGACTGTGAGGTGAAGTTACAGTGTTAATGTGTAAAGCAGCGGTCAGCTGCCACACTGATCTAACCCAGGCTTCAGCTTCATCTCTATTCAGGCATACTACACTATATGAGCAATTAAGCAGCAAATGGTGACTGTTAGAAGTGTGCCTAAAACCACATCTGAGCACTTAAATTTGATGATGACGTTTGATCCAAACCTAGGAAGAAAGGACATCAGAGTCTGGGCTTCACCACCAGTTACTGAACTCAACTGAAGTGTTGCCATATCACAAAGAATGTAGGAAGTTCACCAGCTACGCTGTGTCGGAGACAGAACAATTCCACCTTTTCCCAGAATGTGTTTTCCTCTCACCCCACTTGAATCCAAAGAAAAAATATAAAAGTTACAAGAAACTGTAACCCCGTGGCTCTCATATGGCAAGCCAGGTGGCTAGAGTTCCTCTGAGCTCAGGATTCTTGATACACGTATGAGGAAACCTTTCTCTTGTTCTTCATGATAAGTATTAGGCTCTTCGTTTTCTGATACTTCTGAATTTCCAGCCAGAGTTTGGTTGATCTGTGACATTTGTGACAAGAGACTATATAAGCACTAGCACAGGTCTGTAGTGGAGACTGAGAAAGTACCTAATACAAAGGTTTTTGTCCTTGGTTTTCAAATTCTGACCAGGCATCATTTAGCTCCATAAATATCATCTTTGCATATTGTTCATACGGCTGCCCAGTAGCCTGGAATAAAAACAGAAAGAGGGATATCACATCCACCAAATCAGACTGCAAAAAGATGACATTTAGATTCTCAAGTAGTTATTGTTCACTTTCCATGATTTTGACAAGAATAAGCTACTATTAATGGCTGCTTACCTTGTTTACAGCTTAAGAATTCCTTGGCTCTTCTGCTCCTCAGAGCTGATAACCCTTCAAGTGTGATAAAGCACTGCAGTCCCAAGGGCAAAAAAAATTAACCTAGGCTTTGCAAGAGGCATTTTGCCTGCACTAAAGGGAGAGAGCTGCCACTTGAGACAGTTCCTTAATAAAAGCAGTATTCCTGCAAGCCTCTGGGCAGCCCACATCTTCTCAAACCTTGCTCACTGCCCTGAAACTCTCAGGGCCTCTATTTCCACACAAGTGGAAGCCTCATCTCCACAGGGTTTCCCAATGGCATCATTGCCCTCTGGTTAGCAGGTGTAAGCGGCAAGACCTCAAGCTGGATAATGAAGAGAACCAGATTCTTCCATTTTAAAAGTTTGATTTGAAGACCCCTGTCCTTTCATATGCCTTTATCACACCCTCATCTCCTTTAGCAGGCACAATATTCTGGGCTGCTGTTCACCACCAGGATGGCTTAGAGTCACAGTGAGGGTGACAAAAGCTGAAGAGGTGAACCTCTGTTGCTTGGAGCAGCAAGAACCAAGCACAGCCTTGGAGCTGGGAGTGGTTAGAGTTCTCACCTTTCAGAAACCAAAAAATCTCAAACTACTGCTTCCACATGTCACAATTAAGAGAATAGTGACAACTTCTGAACAATGTGAAATGAGGAAAACCTTACCTTGTCAGGATGAACGACAAGCACTGCCCGCCGGTAGACCTTCTTCACCTGCTCTGGCGTGACAAGATCTGCCATACTAACAGGTTTCCACTTGGTCTCCCCTGCCCATAAGACTGTATGCATTGTGGACAGCAGGGCTCTTATATTTCTCTCCTTCCCTTCAATCCATTCCAGGACCTGGAGAGAATAATGTGAGAGTCTCAATTTATGCTTTACATTAAATATCCCAGTAGGAAAATGTTTCTTCATTTGAATAACAATGACTCCAAGGAGCATCTTACATTTCTTTCCAAGCTTTAGAAAACCTTTGTAAAAAATATTTGTCACACTCTCTTTTGTCTTTAATTTTTATATCGCTGCTTGAAAGTTCCTTAAGCCACATCTCTGCTAAAAATACTGAGTTGGTAACACTTATGAACAGTCATTAGATGGAATAGTCAAAAGATAAATGAGATGTTTAACTTGAAAGCAAGCATGAGAGATAGCACGTGGTGCTGGGGATCCAGCAGCACTGTGGAGGACACGCACTAGGGTAAGTGCTAGAACAGGAGGATAGCTTCTGGCACTAAATGGTATGAAAGAGTTGCTCACCTGCCTCTCACATGCCCCCTCCACCTTTCAGGGACAGTGTTTCAAGCAGTGTTTGGCATGATGAGAACAAAAGGCACGTTGAATGATTGTAAGAGCACAAACAAGGATATTGCTTACTTTTAGTTTTTCAGGGTCCATCTCCTTAGCCATTTCTTCTTTTCTCATCTCAGCTATTGTTTTGGGGCCCTTCTTGTCCTTGTGAGCATTGAAACCTTGACCAGATAATAAGTCTTCAAAATCTGCAGACACTTTTGGTTTTGAATCTTGAAAAAACAAAAAGATTTGAAGTTGTTAGCACAATACAGATTTATTTAACAATGATTTTCCACCCAAGCCACCCCACACACTTCTCACTATAACAATCTCCCAGTGCTGATGAGTGTGTAGGTTCTCACAGAAGAGGTGTAGGCTAATGCTACTTTTGAATTATTATTATTGAAGCCCATTTGGAAGCCAGGATTTCCTAAATACTAGCATGCTTTAGAGTCTAGGACATGTCAGCTAGTGTTGAAATTTATATATCATCAAATAATCACCATTAATTACTTGCTTAGACCCTAACCTGTTAGGGTGTTTGAGCATTAAAGCAATATCTAGAATCATCATAGAATCATAGTGGTTGGAAAAGAC
>NW_010335885.1:0-1955 GCF_000700745.2 Antrostomus carolinensis
GCCCCCAGCCTGAGTAAGGACCTGGGGGAGGCGAGGATCATGAAGAGGTGCTGCATGCTGCGGGTGCAGAGCTGGCCCAGCAGAGCCCGGGTGGTGGCCAGGAGGGAGCCCACATGGGCACTGGTCTGGCCCTGCAGCACTGGGGGGGCCAGCTGGAACTGGCTGATGGCCACGATGTCGGCTTCTTCCTCCCTCTCCACCAGACGCTGGGACAGGAACAGCTCCAGCTGCAGGGGGGGAACTCAGGGATCAATGCCTCACCCAGCTCCAGCTGTGGGGACAGGGCAGGGGGACACTCAGGTATCACTGTCCCTGCAGTGGCATGGTGGCAGAGCCCCTCACCCAGCTCCAGCTGTGGGGACAGGGCAGGGGGACACTCAGGTATCACTGTCCCTGCAGTGGCATGGTGGCAGAGCCCCTCACCCAGCTCCAGCTGTGGGGACAGGGCAGGGGGACACTCAGGTATCACTGTCCCTGCAGTGGCATGGTGGCAGAGCCCCTCACCCAGCTCCAGCTGTGGGGACAGGGCAGGGGGACACTCAGGTATCACTGTCCCTGCAGTGGCATGGTGGCAGAGCCCCTCACCCAGCTCCAGCTGTGGGGACAGGGCAGGGGGACACTCAGGTATCACTGTCCCTGCAGTGGCATGGTGGCAGAGCCCCTCACCCAGCTCCAGCTGTGGGGACAGGGCAGGGGGACACTCAGGTATCACTGTCCCTGCAGTGGCATGGTGGCAGAGCCCCTCACCCAGCTCCAGCTGTGGGGACAGGGCAGGGGGACACTCAGGTATCACTGTCCCTGCAGTGGCATGGTGACAGAGCCCCTCACCCAGCTCCAGCTGTGGGGACAGGGCAGGGGGACACTCAGGTATCACTGTCCCTGCAGTGGCATGGTGACAGAGCCCCTCACCCAGCTCCAGCTGCGGGGACAGGGCAGGGGGACACTCAGGTATCACTGTCCCTGCAGTGGCATGGTGACAGAGCCCCTCACCCAGCTCCAGCTGCGGGGACAGGGCAGGGGGACACTCAGGTATCACTGTCCCTGCAGTGGCATGGTGACAGAGCCCCTCACCCAGCTCCAGCCCGTGGCATGGTGACAGAGCCCCTCACCCAGCTCCAGCTGCGGGGACAGGGCAGGGGGACACTCAGGTATCACTGTCCCTGCAGTGGCATGGTGACAGAGCCCCTCACCCAGCTCCAGCTGCGGGGACAGGGCAGGGGGACACTCAGGTATCACTGTCCCTGCAGTGGCATGGTGACAGAGCCCCTCACCCAGCTCCAGCCCCCGTGTTGGACTCACCTCCATGAGCTCATCGATGAACTGGCTCCGGGTCTCGGTGTTCTCCAGGAGGGTCAGAGCATCAGAGCCACAAGCGACTCCCTCGGGCACTGGGGGATGGGCTGGGGGTAAGTGGGGCAGGGAAGGGGTCTCCACAGCTTGGGACAATCTGGTCATACCCCCCACAGGGTGCTCAGCACCACCCCACAGCACCCTGGAGTGGGGTCCCCAAAAGGTCTTTGTGCAGAGACAGGGTGCCCAGGGGGAGTGTGGGCAGGGAAGGGGGAGTGCAGGCAGGGAAGGGGGAGTGCAGGCAGGGTGGGTGCTGCCTGCCCCCCGTTGGGACCCCCCCGTGTCCCTTGGCAGCCGTGCTCACCCTCAGTGCCAGCCTCTCTGCACCTCCTGGCTTTCACCATCACCCCAATCAATGCCATCACCCTGCTGCAAAAGGAAGGGTGCTCTGTGAGATGGGGGTGCCTGGGACACCCCCAAGTCCCCAGCCCAGCCCTGGAGCAAGGTCAGACCCCAGGACCACCCAGTCAGGGGTCACACACCTGAGGATCAGGCTCTACTGTGATCCCCCAGTCGATCTCTTCCCCCTGGGCTCCCCCGTGGGCAGCGGCACCATCACCCACCCTGGTGGGCTCCAGAGTGAAGTCTCCCCAGTCAATCTGTGG
>NW_010335886.1:0-14705 GCF_000700745.2 Antrostomus carolinensis
TGGAAGTGTTCTCGGCCAGGCTGGATGAGGCTTTGAGCAACCTGGTCTAGTGGAAGGTGTCCCTGCTGCTGGCAGGGGGGGTGGAACTGGATGAGCTTTAAGGTCCCTTCCAATCCAAACCAGTCTGTGATTCTATGATTCTATGAACAAGTCTTACAGGGAGAGTTGCAGTTTGCTGAATACTCAGCAAGTACCTTATGCTGCCTGTATTTATACTCTCCATTAAGCATCCTTTAGGAGAAGACACTAGGCTAAACTAACTAGTGATCTTACTCATGGCTGCTCTTAAGATGTATTTCAGCAAATAGCTAATTTTCCCCCATTTTGCTTTATCTAAAGTGTGCATTATTGCTGTCTGCCACCTTCTGTGGTGAGGGCTTACCTTCCGTGTTTAGGTCTGGTTTTGCAGTGTTGATGCTCCTGTTATGTTGTGCAATACCATTGTCATGAGTCCACATTGTCTCCATATCTAATGCTGCTATAAGACTGAAACTTTTAAATGCATTTAATAGGAAATGAAGAGCTGATCTGATCAAGTCTGAGTTCACTTCCTTCCCAAGTCCTTTAAAAGTGCTAAGTGATTAAGTGACAAAGGTGTAGCTTACAGAAGCAAGAGCCTTCATCAAACAACTCAACTCACAGCATATGTCACGTGTAAACAATCTGTAAGTTATAAAAAGAAATTGTCTAATCTTTCATGCTGTACTCACTGAAGTCATAGTGAGAGCAAAACTCTGGGTGGTGACAAGCCCAGTTGTGACAGTGAGAAAATGCTGAAAGAATGCTAAATATATGTTACGAAAAAATAAATTTACATGCTTGGTCCTGGAGACTTGATTGATCTCCCTCATGGTTAGCTATTATCCTTTCTTTTTTACCTTCCTTTGAGTATTTCCTACATGGTAAGACAAAAGTTGACATGAGTTAAAGTATTTTGAAGTCAGCTTTAAATGTAATGCTACAGTGATTGCAATTGCTCGTCAAATAGCAGTTCAGGAATAGGTAGAAGAAAACATCCTGTTCATGCTGCCCTGGCACTATCCATAGCATTTAATGCAAAGCCAGACAGGTCAGTCAACAACATGTATTACGTAGCTTTTAGCATCCTTCTGAGGGAAGCTAGTTATATTGTGTGAACCCATTAGTGGCTTTTTTTCCTTGGACAAGTTTTTCTTGTCTTAAAACCCTCCCATGTGAACATGTGCCCGATGTTCAAAAAATTGATGTTGTTATTGAAGTGTTATAGAAGTGATAATTTAGGTATAATTTGCACCTATACATTTTAGAGAGAGAGCTCTGTGGCCTCTCTATTCTAAATCCAAAGCAAAGATCTTAAAATGCGTGTCCTAAGAGTTTCATACCACTTGCTAAGTTCAAATGTTAGAGAGAGAGATGGCTTTTACACAGTTTGGTTGTGTGTGGAAATAGATTAGGAGTAATCATGGCGAATGAGACAGAAAAATTGTTTCTGCAATATTGCCCCAGAAAATAAGAGCTATGATTTGCATAGATATGTGGGACTCCTGATGTGCGGACCAGGGGGTCTTGATAGCTTAAATATATATCTTTTTTAATGCTTTATACATTGTGTTAGAGTACTGAATTCTGAAATTCAAATGTTGCATGTAAGCTAGGTCTACAAGCTGTCAGTGAGGGTTCAGGATACTCCAGAACCTTTAGGAAGATACCTGGTTTACCTGTGAAGACCGATTGTTTCTGCTTTAATTTAGGTTAATTGTATTTGTGACCTGTTCATGATTTGTTTTCATGTATGGGCCCAATGTCCCAAATAAAAAAGGAAAAATAACACTTGTGTTCCTAGTTTATTTGTAAACCAGGTCAGATAGCCTTGATTAGCTCTCAGCTGGAACATAATTTAAACCCTGACAGATTGAACCTAAACAGCAGGCTTTTTTCAGATCAGCCAAAAGATAGGGAGAGAAAAATAAAAGCTATTTCCAGTTCACAAGCAGTACAACACTGCTGAATAAATCTGCAACTGTTAATGAATAGCTATTTCAAATATTTACAGGAGGCAAAAGAAAAGAAGATTGGCATCCAAGGCAGCTGTGCCCAGGGAGAGCTATTAAAAATAAACATGATAAATGATGTTCAAGTGCTCCTGTAGCTGTCAAATATCAGAAGTACTCAAAAGTGGAAAGTGTTTATACTGGCCATGCTGCTAGGCATTCTGGACAAGGATAATTTTTTCTCATATTTTTAACAATACTATCATTTAGCAGATCAAAAACAAAGAGAGGACCTAATGTAAAAAGGTAGAATATTCAAGAACCTTGAACTTTTTGCTACATTAAAATACACAAATGCTTACTTGCGTTGTAGATGAAAATAAAATTGTTTTATACATTTAAGTTATTTCCACATTGGACTAATTTCTTTAATCTTAATTCTTAATAAAAATATGTGATGAGAGTTTATGCTCATAAAAATAAGTAATGGATTTTTTATTACTCTCTTAGTCTTCTGTGTTAGTGGATGATAGTGATTTAAGCATATGATTGTCGCATTGATTTTGTGTGAAATTGTATATACCTAGTAAGCAATGAATTTCATCTGCTTCTGTACACATAGGGCTGTTTGGGGTTTTTTTTTTTTCAGGTTGTCTGGAAAGTATTTTAATATCAATTTTCAGTTCTGAGTTTAATGTATATCAGTTGTCTGCAAACTTTTTAGCAGAGACGCTTTATTTTTCGTCCTTTCACTGTGAAGCTAGTTTCTCAGAAGCTGTCATGCTAATGAATGCCCTCCCCACTGCCCTCCCACCCCAGGAAAAAAAAACAAACAACCCAAACAAAAAAAAACCTCGATGCCTTATGTCCCAGAGGTATACTAAGTGCAAAGGACATGAAAGAAATGTCATTACTTACAGGACACTGTAGTAGAAACTGTGTGTTTGTTGTACGTAGAATCGTTTGGTTGGAAAAGACCTTTGAGATCATTGAGTCCAACTGTACCTGTCCACTACTAAACCAGATCTCTGAGCATGGATACGGTTTAGTAGTGGATAGGTACGGTTGGATACATGGATATTGCTTTCTTTCCTCTTCCAATTGTTTTTTTTCCCTTTCAAAAATGAATTAGAAAAAATTATGCTAAAATACTAATCCGACTTATCTTAGAAATAAGTTCAGGTCCTTGTTTGAGGGGTAAGCAAACGTGGTGTTCAAGCATATTTCAATGGAAACGCTGCAGGAGACCCACATGTTACAGTTACTTGGATTGCTCTCTTGCTTGTACAGAAATTCCTGTCCTTTAGCACTGAAATTCACTGTGAAATGGATATGAGCTCAGCTGTCTGAATCTGTGACGGAGAGCAGCTTGAAATAATGTCAGGTTTATATTTGGTGTCTTGAGCTTTTGAAGCAGTTCTTAAATGAAGTGCATGCTTACGTCACTAATGTAGAGGAGGAAGAAATATGAAAGCATGTCTTTTCTTAACTTGTACAATCTTTATTGTTTAGGGAAATAGCTTAGCGGTTTCTTCAGAAAGTAAGTTTTGGCAAAATCTGCCAGGTCCACTTATCAAATTATGGTGAGGTGAGAAGTGCAGTGATGATGGAAAAAATGGGAGAAGATGAAACCTCCCATTTTTGCACCTTTACCTGTCCATGTAATGGCAGATGTTAACCTTTCAATATACCATTGCATGACTCTATTGTTTCCTGAAATGATCAAAGGAGACAGCAATTTTTGTACTGGTTTCCTTAATATGGAGGCTTTGTACGTCACTGGGCACTGATTTGAAAGTTAACACAGTGTTAGATATTGAAATGATTTCAGCTGCCCATCGTGCTTGCAGGCATCTTTAGTTAAGCATGCCTGTTGCCTGGTTTCATAAATGGATCTCATGATAGTTACACTACTTATAGTGTCTTAGGGTTGTAATTCTGCACTGCATAAGGTGCAACAGCCGAGTCACTTTAGGAAACACATGTGTACTGTTGTGTCTTTCTTAAGTGACATTTTATAGTTGTGCCCTGTAAACCAGACCTCAGAAATCTGAGACCTTTTTTTGTAAATTTTAAAGGTGAAATCTGAGTTGTTTGTGTCAACCTTGAAAGATCCGTGTGGTTGAAGTAAACCCTACTTCTCCTCTGCCTAATACTGCCTGGCTACGAGCAGGAGGGGCATTTGGTTTAGATTTTCCTCCTTTGGGGAGTGGAACAAGGCATTCTCTCTGAACTAGATTTTTTTGAAGGCTTGCTCTGCAGTTAGCTCACCAGAATCTAGACTGCTTAACCTACAAATTTCCAAATTATTTAAGGAAAGGAATAGGTAATGGCAAAGGCGAGGAAGGTGTTTAGAAGGTTTGATGGATATGTGTACATCAAAATAAAATTTTCTATATGTAGATAAAACATAAATGATTTTTCATCTGTATGAATACTCTGCAGAGCAGGAAAATCCAGTTTCTCCAGTCTTTTTTTGTTGGTTGCACAGTAGGAATCCTACTCATCACAGTAGACCTTTTCACTGGTTTCGACAAACAATAAGCTGACATAAATTCTAAGCATGAATCAAACATTAGCAATAACATTTTAAAAAAAATATTCTTAACTTGAAGAGTCTCACTGGAAGAAATAAGATACCAGTAGCGTTCATTTAACAGAGATCTATCTAATGCAAATAGTACAGAATACACTTCAAATAGTGCTCCTTATGAATAAAGCTTACCTTTATGTATTTGAACTAAAATTTGTGTGGACTGCATTATTCACACAAGGTAATGTTATATTGTAATGTAATTCTTCTTCAGCTGTGCTGAGTACTGTTATTTAAACACTGATGACACAAACAGAATTTTGTGTAGATCATATTTTATTATAGCAAAGTTTCATGAGTAGAGTTTCTGTTTGGAGTATATGGAAACAGAAAGGGTTAATGCAGAGTTCAAGAAAGTTCAATTTGTGTTACCAGTAGAGAAGACATTCTTGCTCAGAAACTCTGGCTTTTTAAAAGAGCTTCTGGTTAATCTGTGAAGGTATATTTCACGTTCTCAGGAAACACATGTACTTGTGGGCTACTTTAGTTAATTACTGAAAATAAATAAATTTTCTGCTAAACGTTGTATATGTCAAGTGCATTCAGCTACTGGAAGGTTGAAGCAGACTTTATCTGTTCTTCCTCCTTTAGTGCTTTCTAGTTTCTGCAAGTAGAGTAGATTTTTCTGCCTTCTATACAAGGAGAAACTTCTTACCATTCTTGGGTGAGAGATTCAAATGACATGCCCAGGCAAAATTTACTCACATGGTAAGAGATTTATTTGGGCAGGTCTGCTGCAGCATCCCACCACTGTTCCCCAGCACAGAGCATCTAGGCTCGTGCGTCACTTCTGCAGGTGGGCAGATGGCATCTGACTCCGCAGCCTTCAGTAAAATTACCTGGAGCACTTCGAGAAAAGTCATTATTGTCATCCTGCCCCAGATCTTCTGCTAACGGTGAAGAGCAGCAGGATACTCTCCATTATTTTACTGTTCCCCAGGACTGTTTCTTGTTCCTTCTTTGCAAATCCGCTAGTACCTGCATCTGCTTGTATTTTTCCCAGGCTGCAGCAATACGACTGAGTCATAGTGTTGCAGAAAACCCTTGGTATCCTGAGCAGAAGCAGAGGCGCTAAGAAAACTGGCATTAAAACTGTTCCAGAGCCCTGGGACAGGCTGCCCAGGGAGGGTGTGGAGTCTCCTTCTCTGGAGACATTCAAAACCCGCCTGAACGCCTTTCTGTGTGATTTCGTTCAGGTTCCTGCTCTGGCAGGGGGGTTGGACTGGATGATCTTTCGAGGTCCCTTCCAATCCCTAATATTCTGTTATTCTGTTAATTTCTCTGTAGCTGCCCTTTCAAAAATCTGTGCAGAGTTATGGTTGGATGGACCTGAAGATACAGGGAGATGAAACTTCAGCTACTCAACTTCCACTGTTCGGTGGAAAGTTCTTTGCAAACCTAGGGGTAGACATTTTCTTTGAGGTTTAATCAACTAGATACTAGTGTTTGTGTATCTGTGAGAGTTTGAATTCAGAGGAGTAAGCAAATAGTTTGGGTGTTTTTAATGTTTTGTTAGAGCACAATATTAAGTTCTTTTTTGAAGACGGATAAGTAAAACATAGTTTTTATCTTGTATATTAAGTATAGTGTTTGGTCCTTTAAATAAGCAGTAAAGTTGTCATAAAAAAAAACCAAAACATTTTTACATTTCTAGTATTCTGTGGCAAAAAGTATCTCCACAGCAAATAATAAAATTAAAGTTCTGTAAGATTTTAAAGTCACTTTCATGTTTGGTTATTATAAACTGCGATATCCTTCATTGTAACTTAATTTTGAAAGTATTTGAGTGCAGAAGGGGGTATTATAATGTTAAAATTTCTGTGACATGGATAATTTTACAGGTTACAGTAATTGTATTTAGACATAATAACATAATAAAGTTAGAGTGGTGAAGCTTTTGTTTCTCAGCCCCTTCCCTTTTAAAGAACTGCTTTATAAAGAACCCTTGCTTTATAAAATGTGTGCTTGATTCTTAAATGTGTTTTAATGTAATTTTTAGTATTTAATTATTTTAATTTACATATTGGGCTTGCATAGTCTCCTTAAGTTAATAGTTTCATTTCTCCAGCTGTTCCTAAATAGCCATTGTGCTGATCAAGCACTTAGTTCAGTATGTCCTTGATAAAATTAATGAAAGCATCTGTAGAAGCAGCGACAGCAGCTGCTGTGCCTTATGGAAGCCAACTTCTGCTTAACATTCTGATAAAAGAAATAGTTTTGTACTTGTGCTGGAAGCCAACGCTGGCTGCCTTACTTCCAGCAGAAAAAGAGTTGCACCTGCCACAGCTAGACCAAGCAGTGAGGCTTGCTGATTACATGTTCTTGTTAGTGTCATTCTTATTGGTAAAATGGGAGTGATGTCATCCTTATCAAACCCTACTGGCACCCTACAGAGTGACAAATAATTTGCCCATTGCTGTTTATCAGCGTGGGCCTTGTTTTAGAAGTGACGAGAGTGCTGAATTTTCACAGTTGAATGCTGTACAAGCGCAGAGGTGTATGAAAATGAAATGGGATTGATACTTGTAATCAGTGCGCATAGTGATGGTTAAGGTGTAATGAAACATAAGTGCACATTTAGGGTAATTACATTGCTTCCAGGTGGGGCCCCGAGGCTTTGCATGTATAGAAACCGCTTGAGGTAGCGGATATGCGGGAAGAAGTACTGCAGCACCATCTGTGTTTTTCTCATTTCCTCATTAATTCTTCTGTGCCCCAAGCCTGGACTGCTCTGACATAGAACAGCACTTGGACTGTTCACTTTCTCCTCTTCATCTAGTTGGGTGTAGCCCCAAACACTGGAGTGGATGAGATGCAAAACAGCAGCTCTTGTGAGTAGAATATATTAGTACACCCTTTGAGAGCTCTGTGAGACATACATTGCACATTTCTTCTCTTTATTCTTCTCTCAAAATGGCTTGTAGTTAAAATCTACTGTTATATTTTAAAGCAATAACTAGTATTTTAAGGTTTTCTGCATGTATTGGTTGTATATACTTAGAAGTATATAGCTTAAATGGTTAATGAAAAATATTAAGAATTCCTCCAGACAGGCATCTGTATTTCCTATTTCCTTCAGTGGAAATCCGTAAGCCTTAAACTACTTGCGTTTCTTCTAAGTAAGTAATGAGAATAAATGGTTGGTAGTTGAAAACACTACAAGTATCTTTTGCTCTTTGGAATCACTGTGTAAACTGAAAAATGTAAAATGCATATTGTAATTAATTTGTGGGAAATGGCAATGCATGTTTTCAAATGTAAAAAGGGAACAGGAGCCTGGTGTCTCCAGAGACGGTATTCACACAAGCACACCAAATGTCTCAAAGGTGGGAGATATCACGCGTGCAGTTGGGTTGCACATCTCATGTACAGTAGGTTCAGTGTATCTCTGATGCCATGTATTTACCTGCACTTGTTAGTAGCTAATCTGTGGATGAGTATGCTACAAAAAAGCAGTGTTTTCAAAGCAGTTTCCATTCTGATGGCCATGGTCAGATTGTATTCTTGTGAAATGCTTTGTAATTTATATAGCTTTTCTGTTATAATGCATCTTTTATACATCTTTGACATTTTTATTAATCTCAGTTTTTTCTTGATGAATGTAGGTCATTCTATAATTTGCACTGTTTGTTCCCTACTAAAAAAAAGAACATTGCTGAATCTGACTTTTTTTGTTTTTTTTTTCCTCATAGTGTGTGCCAGGCTCAGGCTCATACTTGATGAACTGCAGGGAGGTCAGTGGAGTGATACCTTGGATATAAATTTCAAAATTTCACCCAACTTTTACTAAAGCATTCAAGTTTTAAAAAAGAAACCTGCCCTGTTACAGTATTAAAAAAAAACTTATGTGAGATCTGTCTAGGTATACAAACAATTCTGTATGTCTGAGGTGGCTTCTGGTAGCTGTTTAGCATAAGTCACCAAACAAACCCAGATTTTGGAAGTTAATGCTGATTTATGGAAGCTAATACTGATTTATGAAGCTAAACACAAAAAACCTCACTTTTTAAACTGATTACTTTAGTGAGAGAAATGATGAAAATTTTAAAAATAGATGGATGATAACCTGTGCTGCATATATGGAGAACATAAAAGTTTAATCACTGTAAACTTCGAATGAAAAATGTATTTATAGATGGCAAAGCCATTCAATTTTATCAGCTTGACAAAACTCAGTCAATTCTGAATGTTATGAAGACTTTCTTGTCACTTCTGGGAATGCTTGCAGAATGAAAGCATGAAGGAACCATTTTTCGGAATTAATTTGGTGACAGTCCTTTATCAGAGGAATGCATCAACATCTCCTGGCCTGGTGGGTAAATTACCTTTGTAGCCTGTGACCTGCGAAGCTGTACAACTCTTGGACGTGCTGTTCTTAATATACTTTAAATAGTTCCTTTGATTAGACTACTGGAGTATTGTATTTATCCCATTGGTCTTACTAAGGTGGAACGTTTTGTGACACTCAAGGAAAGCAATGAACATTCGATGGATTTTTTTTTTTCTTTTTGTCCTACTACTATATATATTCATTTTTTTTATCTGTTCAGGGTATAGGGTCCAAGGTGATTCTCATGATCATGTTTTCTTCTCTAACAGCAACAAAAGACAGATACCTTGTTTCTATGAATTAGTCTTTTAAATGGGCTTTGGAGCTGGTGATACTGTCGTGTACAAGTGCGTACCGCGTATACTTACAAAACTCTGGTGCCCATTTGCCAACTTAGGTTTTATCCACATTGTTATGCTGTTGATAATCATAACTTCAGGGACGGAGAACATTGGTGGCATTTTAACTGTCCTCATAAGCTACCCTTAGAATAGGAAATGTTAATGCCTGGTGTGGAGTTACTGTTCAGGTAGCTTTTCCTCCCTCTTTCTGGCCATTTCGTACCCAGTGAGAAAGGCTGAGTGTGTTCTGTTTAGGAACTTCAGCTTAGACGTAGTTTGATTTGGGGGCGAGGGATGAGATTGCTTTTTTAATCAGCAATTGAACTGTAAAAGGTTGGAGTTTTTTGGTAGAAAGCTTTACTACTGAAGTGCTTAGTACTAGGCAAGAAATTTCTTAAGTGTTTCTGTCCTCAGTCATGGAAAGTTTGTTTTTATTGTATGAGTTTTGGAGAGATGGGGGAGGAATAGCAGCACATTTGACTTAGACAAGACCTTTGTTTGCAAGATTTTAGTATGTGTTTTGCTTCTCTTTTAAACATATTTTCTGCCTCTAACTCAATACTCTCTGACATACTTGTCTAGATAGACACGTCTCTCTCTTCAGAAAAAGAGCTTATTTGTCCTCGCAGGCGTAAGCCTCCGATACTGTTTCTGTTGGCCTTCTCTTTGCTTGTGATACGAGGTGGCAACTGTCAGTAGCAATGGTGTTTCCAAGTTAAACGGAAGCAGCAGCTCTCAAACTCCAGCTCTCAAACTCTTCTCCATCCTCCAAAATACACATGCTGTTTTTAAAGATCAAGATGAGTCCTTTAACTCTAATAGCTGATGAAAGAGCCAACAAAAACAAACAAACAAACTGATGCAAAAGCATAACTTCAAAAGACAGTTGATTCTAGGCAAACTTCCAGTTTGAACTGTAGTGGCTTTCACTCATATCAGATGTATTCTTAGGACAAAAACAGCTGTTATATTGAAAACTTTCAATATAAGAAATTTGATTTGCATACACTGAAAGAAAGGAGATTTATTTTTGCCTCAAATCTGTAGGTCATTACAAGTGAAATAGCCATTACTGTGCAACTTCTCTGTGTCAGTAATGGCTTGATTGCTTTAAATACTTGGTGGTGCTAGTAAAAAAGTTATAATAAATTTATTTATATTTGATAATACATTTGCATTTTTCTATCTTCAGCAGAATAATTACATGAATAGAACAGATAAACCTCTTGATCTGACAATAGGAAGTGACACCGTTGTCATCCACTTTAGAGGAGAAAGTAGTGATAGAAAGGTGGTGTTAAATCTGAAACATAGGGTGCTGTTGAGTTTGGAGCTACACACAAACCCAAGATGAACTCTTGTGATATGTTGTTCTTAAAGCCGGCTGTTAGGAGCACAGTCTTCAGCGAGAGATGAGAGGTTCTGGTGCAATTGCCAAGTTAGTGGGAGGCAAGATGGGTGTGGGAAAAGGGGAGGGAATAGTTGATGCTAATTGAATCATGAAGACAGAATATGCTGAATTGCTTGAGCCCTTTAACAGTACATAAACTTATACTCATTGTTTTTGTTCCAGAATGCTGTACTGAGATGTTTGCTATTTTGGCAGGAGAGGAAGACCGCTCTTACTTATGTCAACCTGGTTTTCTAGACTTTGTCAATGTGAAAAGTGCTTAGTTCACAACAAAACAGTGATCTTTTACTTGTGAATTGAATTGCATATATATATTGCATATATAGAATTGCATTGATTGAATATGTTCCTGTAACAGGACAAGTAACTCTGTGCCTGAATAGACAGAAAATTTGATTCCATCTTCTTCCTTTACGTTTTTGAATAAGCACTTGCAAATTCTTCTGTTGGTTTGCTGTTTTCTTGATATCCTTAAGTTGACACTTGTCATGATGTCAAAGCTGACTGCTGTACTTTAGATCAACAGTGCATTTTTTAAAATAATACTAGCAATTAATTTTAATAATAGATTTTAATCCACAACTCTCAAATTATAATACTTGAAGGTGTGTGTGACTCAGCATGCTGGAATTGCTTGTGGATTAGACTGAATTAATTTATTAATTCTCAACACGTTCTATGTAAATATAGTGATATTAGTTGAGATGGATTACTTAATATACAGAGCATGGAGGATGAGAAATTTTAAACCAGAAGAGGGCAGCAATGCGATAAAAAATAATTTTGGCTCAGTTTCCTTTTTCTGTTTTGCTAGTAAGTCACATATATGTGCTCTGCTAATTTCTTGGACAGACCTTAACATAAGTAGCATGAAAAAAGTCTGTTAATACCATTGCAGTGGTTATTATTTCAGTTATATTTCTTTGAACAGCTTCTTCTGCCCTATTGCCTTTAGGAAGTACATGTACAAGACTAGCTGAGTTCTTTTCTTTAACGTGTATTTCTAATATGAAAATGGATTTTATGATGTCATGGTGATTTCTGATTTTACTGTGTCTGCCCTTAGATGATTCAGAATGAAATCTTTCATTTCCTAGTTGTCACAATCATATTCATTTTAAGGAATTTAATCAAGCCGGGTGCTTCTTGACATACACGTTGTAAGCAATAAGCTATGCTGGCCGTATGTATTGTGTTGTATTTTAACATCTTACTGTCATCAGAATGTGACTGTAGAAACATAAGTGTATTGCACAAATGTACCAGAGTGTATAAAGCAGTATTAAATACTTGTGTGCAAACTGGAGTGGGAACCATATCAAACATGAGGTAGTCACTAGATATGCAGGACTGAAATTTAGTTGATTCTTTCTGACGAAGCATAAATTAAAAAGAAGTGGTGTCTTCTTTTCAGAGTATGTTGTAAGAGGTAGTGTAAGGAGAGAGGAATAGTTTCAATGCCTTTTCCATACGTTCAGGAAAGTAGGTCTGTTGAGGAAGGTGATGTCTCACATATTCTTATTATAGAACAGAGCTATTCCTTGGCACTCAAAAGTGCTGATATAGTTCTGTAAGTGAGGGGGAAGAGGAGACAGACAAACAAGTCTGTGTTGCTTATTTTGGTGCTGAGAGAACATCTGAAGAGTAACTGCGGCTATTTTTATGCATTAGCAATGTGTGGGTACTAAGAGTTGCAGCAAAGTACGTCTTGTGTACAATTACCTTTGTGGAAATGTAAGGTTTGAACCTTCTTTTTTCCCAGTGCTGCTTCAGACAGGAGAGAAATAGCCAAAAACTGTTCAAGGGTCCACACTGTTCTGTAGTCTGAGAGAAAAAACCCAAATGTTCACATGCTACAAAAGAACTGGAATACACAGAGGGTGTTGCTTCACCATCTGGGGAAAAATTAGCATTTCATTTGTATTAGCTGCTTCTGTTCTGGTTTTAGACGCTGACTCACTGTCTGAACGCACTAGAGGGCTTCTCCTAATATGTTAATTTTAAACCAGTCTGTGTGCTGATTAGTATCCTTAATAGTTTCCTGAATGTGGTGCACAAAGCGTGCTAACATGCCATTGTTAAATAGCCCCATACATCCAGGTTGCTATTGGGTATGCCCACTGGAAAAAGAAGTACAAACTTAACCTTCTATTGTTTGGGCACATATAATTATCTGTGCTTCTTCCTGGCTAGACATGTCTTAGTCCTGTGTCAATCTTGACTAAGACATGACTAAGGGGAAATTTAGAAATCAAGAAATCTTTGAAGGTGTTAAGATGATGGCATTGTGTAAGAGGACCTGGGCTGTGTTACTTATGTCAATAGCCATTCTCGTGATTACTTATGGGGAATTTCTGGTTCCAGATTTCCGGTGTGGACAAGGCTGTAGGAGGCAGATATATGTGCTAGTGTGGCACAAAAACTCCTCCCAGTCGGCAGCTCCCCCAACCCAGCTACCCACTAAAGATGAAAACATTTAATAATAACTGTAATATATGCACAGTGTGACAAACTGGGCACTCACACAAGGAACTATTGAGTGGCTGAAGTCTCATATATTACTACATGCCAAAGGCATGAATTCTTTTAAAAAGACATATCCATAAGTATGTCTTTCAGTTTTTAATTAAATCCTGCAAAATCCCTGCAAGACTTAAATAAATGTTTCTACTGTTCTCTGAATCTTGCTTTTCACTGAAAAGAGCGTTTTGTTTTTTTATTATGAACAGAGAGGTGCAAGGTGGAATTCTTGCCATGAAATTAATCTGAAAATGCAAAATTATGTTGGTAGACTTCATCTGGTTCTGTAGGCTTCAGTTTTAAAGATGCATTTATTTGACTTTAGATGTGTAATTGAGCAGCTTTGGCTTGATGTGCATAAGTCTGTATCTTGCTGAATTTTTTAAGCTTTTCAGCAAACTGACAGAAAATGACACAAAAAACCCAAGATTTCAAACACCTTGGAAGTTGTTTACCATAGTTTTGGGTTTTTTTAAATGAGAGAGTTTGTTCCAAGAAAGAAGATAATTGCGTCCTAGCTTCCCTTAGTATACTATGCACTTAGGTTACCTACCCAAGATGTTCAGGAATTAAGAACTAAAGTCCAGTCTCCATTGACTATATAGGGAAATAATTTCCTCATTTAGGCACCTACTTGAGCTACTCAAAATCAATGTGTATAAACCTGTTTTCCCCAAAACAGTCAGAAAATTCCCTAGCATAGTTTATAGGTGGAAAGTATACATAATACTATGTTTGTAGCTTCCTGGCAAAATTCAACCACCACCTGAGCTGATGTCATGTTTTCTTATGTGGAAGTTGGGACAATTTTATTTCCTAAAATCACAGAAGAGTTGAGGCTGGGAGGCACCTCTGGAGGTCCTCTGTTCCCACCCCCCTGCTCAGGCAGGGCTAGATTCTGAAGGTCTTGCAGTGAAGGGTTTTTTTTTTTAATCATTCATTGGTTTAATCTAATGTATGTCCTAGCTTTTTACCTTCAGTGCAGGCTGTAATGCATGTTAAATTTTTCAGTCATAAAAGGTGCCTGGTAGGATATACCTCCCCATGCCCTTGGCCAACTTACTGCTGGAAATGTATAAAATAGAATTAATTGATGTTATTAAGTGGGAAGCGTTTCTCTGTATCGTGTTATTGATTTGGTGCTAAGAAAGAGTATATGTTACTACTATGTAAACCAAATTTACGTAATCTGATTTCTAGAAACTTCCTTTTTCTAGTTGAGTTACTGAACGTAATATTCAGGTTTAATTGCAAGATTACTTTTGGATTTCTTTTCAAGTATTATATGTCTTCTGTTCATAGTTTCCATATGAAATATCGCTGGACATTTTGTCCATCTTTTTCTGTTCTTACTGTCATGATGGATAAATTTCAGTTTATAATTTAAACCACTCTGTGGCAAATGTAATCTGGTCTTAGTTTGATTAGACTGTGCTCTGTCAGCTGCTTTTAGTTACCTAGTCATTCACAATTGTTCATGTAACTGTTATGACCATGTGACATCTAATATATATATAATATATTATATAAATAATATAAT
>NW_010335887.1:0-1362 GCF_000700745.2 Antrostomus carolinensis
GGACTCTGTCCAGTATGTCCATGTCTCTCTTGTGGAGGAGCCCAGAACTGAACACAGCACTCCAGAGGTGGCCTCACCAGTTCTGAGTAGAAGGGAAGGAGCACCCTCCTTGGCCCACTTGGCAATACTTGGCCTAATGCAGCCCCGGATACCAGTGGTCTTCTTTCCTGCAAGGGCACATCACTGGCTCATGTGCAACTTGTTGTCTCAAGGACCTCTCAAGACCTTTCCTGCCAAGCTGCTTTCCAGCTGGGTGGCCCTCAGCATATATTGGTGCATGGGGTTGTTCCTCACCAGGTGCAGGACTTTGCACTTCTTGTCAGACTTCCTGAGGTTTCTGTCAGCCCATTTCTCCAGCCTGGTGAGGTTCTTCTGGATGGCAGCACTACTCTCTGACCTATCACCTGCTCCTCAGTTTTGTGTCATCAGCAAACTTGCTGAGGGTACTCTCTGCCCCATTATCCAGATGATCAATGAAGGTGTTGAACAGGACTGGACTCAGTACTGACCTCTGGGGTACACCACTAGTTACCAGCCTCTAATTAGACTTTGCACCAGTAATTTGTACCCTCCAGGCCTGGCCATTCAGCCAGTTTTCAATCCACCTCACTGTCTGCTCATCCAGACCCTACAGCAACAGCTTGAGGGGCTACATGGCTCTCATGGGAGACAGTATCAAAGGCCTTACTGGAGGCCCAGTAGAAACTAGTCACTGCTCCCCCCTCATCTACTGGGTCTGTTAATCGTGTAAGTTAACCAGGTGGACTAAGCATGACTTCCTCTTTGTGAAGACACGCTGACACTTTCTGAGGAATTTCTTATCCTTCACGTGCCTGGAAATGGTTTCCAGAGTTAGTTGCTCTATCAGTCAGACTTGCAGATCTTGGTCTTTGGGTTAGCAGCGTTCATACACGGATGGAACTTTGTTCACATCCTACCTGGTGAAGGAAAGCAACACTTCTGCATGCTGTTTTGATGGAACCCGTATATATTGATTAACTGGAGTAAAATCGCATGCTAATGTACAGAGGAGAGGAGACTACATGGTGGCCATATGGTGGCCACGATGGTCATGAATTAAAGAAAGGAATGCCAAGCTACCAGCATGAAGTTCAGTTCTCCTGTAACCTGAGTGCTTTCTGATCAGAATAGCTTCAATTTTCTGATCCAAATGGCTTTCATTTGTATGTCACCCACTCTTCTGCCTTCTCTCAGTTGATACAGGAAGTTCTTTCTCTTATTTTAGGCAAACCATTCTGCAGGATGAACTGATATTCAGGTGAATAGTATTCCTTGGTGGGAATGTGCAGTGAGATTTTCTAACTGGTAGTATCAAGCTCAAGCAGTAGCTAGCTGATTCAG
>NW_010335887.1:1382-4638 GCF_000700745.2 Antrostomus carolinensis
GTGGTGGTTGTATTCTGCTTCCTGCAGAATAGAATGAGAGATTTGCTTCCTACAAATCTCTCTTCTGCCCACAACTGTGTGCCAAAAAACACACTTCTGTAGTCCTCCTCCGTACTAGGTAGGTATTACTTCTGTGTCTTCCACTTACCTGAATTACGGCACCGGTACTTTGGCAGCCTATCTCAGTTTCCCCGTTTCTAATGGGATTTTTCTGAAGAATACTGCCTTTATTCCCCTAAAAAATCCCCAAAAAACAACAGCCACAAAAAGTAAAAAACCCAACCAACCAACAACAAAAAAATCAAGCAGAACTATGTGGGTGGATATTCCACCATTATGGTTCTTTCCTTTCCTGCAGGAAGGACCAGAAAATTTCCAAGTCCATGATAGTTATGGCCATGGTGGTCTCCTATCACTTCTTTATGTAATACTTATTGGTCTCCTATCTTCATTTCCTTCACAAAAGGCTGTGCAATCTCTGGCTCTGGATGGGAGGATGTTTCAGCTATGGAACTGGTATTTTGTTAAGGTATGTTATTGGAGTGTAAACTGGAGATATTTTGAGCTCAGTTATCTGTTTAGATTAGTTGCCATGGATGATCATTAGTGGAGGATAGTGTATTCTTGCTAAGTAGAAATATTGCGTAAATACTGTGTTTATTGTCATGTTTCTTTAGTACTTGCTAGCATAGATACCATGTGGAAAAGCAATCACAGATATTTTGATAGGCAAACAACTAATTGAAGTCACACGCACAATCTTTCTAGTGTAACAAGCTGAGTAAGATAGTCCACACTTAAAAAAAATTGAGCAGTTTTGTGTTGATCAGTGCACTGATCGAAAGCAAAAAAAAAAGTAGGATTGAAAGTACTGTGAGAGAAAGGGGAGGATGGAAGCTACAAACAAGGGTGCTATTATGTATGTTGCATAAAATTGATGTAAATAGATTTTGGAGGGGAAAGAAAAAGAGTAGGAATTATGTGCATATTTACATTCAGTATCTAACAAATAAAAATTAATTTCTTATGTTGCTAATTTCTGTTGTTTTGTTATCATAAAGATAAATATTTGACTATTGTCAGAGGTTTTCTATTAACATATCTGCCATTCACTGAAAGGATTTTGTCATAAACTATGTCTGACAGATCCCATCAATATGTAGATTAGTCATAATCTCTGACCATGAATTAGCAGCATAAGATTTTTTTAGACTTTTTCCTGTAGAGCTTCAAGAGGATAGCTTTTTCTCTTGGGCAATCTGTCCTCAAAGGGACTCATCCGGTGGCTTTACATGTTGTCCTGTGGAGCTCAGTGTATCTTGGAAGATGTTACCTTCCAAGATGAACGAGTCCAGAGGAGGCCACGAGGATGATCCGAGGGCTGGAGCAGCTCTGCTGTGAGGACAGGCTGAGAGAGTTGGGGCTGTTCAGCCTGGAGAAGAGAAGGCTCCGGGGAGATCTTATAGTGGCCTCCCAGTACCTGAAGGGGCTACAAGAAAGCTGGGGAGGGACTTTTTATAAGGGCAGTTAATGACAGAACAAGGGGAAATGGCTTTAAATTGGAAGAGGGAAGGTTTAGATTAGATATTAGGAAGACATTCTTGACTGTGAGGATGGTGAAACACTGGCCCAGGTTGGCCAGAGAAGCTGTGGCTGCTCCTCCCTGGAAGTGTTGAAGGCCAGGGTGGATGAGGCTTTGAGCAACCTGGTCTAGTGGAAGGTGTCCCTGCTGATGGCAGGGGGGTTGGAACTGGATGAGCTTTAAGGTCCCTTCCAACCCAAACCAATCTGTGATTCTATGATTTTAGAGGGATTAAAAGAACATGCACAGCAAGGCTTAGTGTTTTTCCCTCTAACAAGGTGTGTCCTAGACAAGATAGTCAGCATCACTTTCTTCTCTTCAATGTTATCGGAAGTATTCCTTCAAATCAAGGAGCCACCTTTCTATCTGCTCCCAATAATCCTATAAATCTTCATTTTATCCATGTTCTTTAAAGGTGGATTATATATCTGCTAGTTACTGGGTTGCTGCTGATCTGCACATCATTCTACACAGCAGGTTTTAAGAAACCAGCTATCCACAGCTGCAGAGTTCAAAGTGCTTTTTGTGGCTTAGCATTTATCTTTTTCCTCGTCTTTTCACTTCAGTATTCCACAGTCTCTCATGCAGCAAAGCCTTATGATTGAAGACAGGAATGAAAGTTAGGTGGTAAAACATGGAAAGTGGTATCTGCTCAAGGCAGTGATCTGGGTGGTTGTGCAGTATCTGTAACAGAGCCTGAAGTTGTATCCTACCTTGTAGTGCTGAAAACTTACATTGCTTATGTAGTCAAAGTGTCTGGAAAGAGAAGGCTGGTGTTGTCACTTACATCTTGATAATACTTAGAAAATAGGTCTGCAGTCTTCCAAAATTTCTATTAGAAATATAGAATATAGCAAGTTCAGAAACTGTAGTTCTTTTCCTTCTCCTTCACAGTGTGATAGTTATGGCATTGAAGTCAGTGAAAGATAAATGCCTTGTAGCTCACCCTCCACCTATCCCCACTCCAGTGAATTCAATCAATTTTCAGCCTTTCTCTGCTCTGAGGATGAGGTTATTACACTTCACGTGAATCTAAAAAAAGGGACTGTCCCCTTTGTCATGGAGTTAAGGGGAGCAGCAATTCATCAGTACACAATACATTAGTCTTATTTGCAGCCTTATGCTCCCTAGCACTTCAGTAAACAAAAGTACATCTTGTTTTCATGTCTTGAATACTTGTACTGAAGAAAATGGTAATTAAGTGAAAAGCTAAAGCTTTTTGCTTTGAGATAAAACTATTCTTTCTGAGCTCTCAAAAAAGCATCTTAATTCTTCAGCCTTTCTTAAGGAATGCAACATAGTTGACCTTACTAAAAACCATCCTTTTCAAGGCATGTCCACTTGAATAATGCTGTTTGGTGTTTGAAAGTATGAGGATGTAAAAACAGCAGGAGGAAGTATGAAGTTTCCTTCTGTTTATTGTGATTTAGAAGTAAAGATTAAAACCAGTCCAAGATAAACCTGCTGCTGTAGGTGGAAACTCAGCTTGTGTATGTGTACTGAAGCTCTTATGTCAGGAAAGACCTACTCAGAAGGATGAAGAGTCTATAGCTATATTTTCCTCTTCCTGCTTGGTGTAGCACATGTTCTCTGTCACATGATGGAGGATCCCAATGTGTTAGAAAGTCACAGAATCCCAGAACGGTGGGGGGTTGGAAGGGACCTCAGGAGATC
>NW_010335888.1:0-272 GCF_000700745.2 Antrostomus carolinensis
CCCCCCGCCGCCCCCAGCTAGAACCCACCATCCCGGTAGGGTGGCTTGAAGATGTAGCCCTTGTTGTCCAGGCTCCTCCGGTAGAAGCTGGCGTTGAAGGGCTCCGGTTCCTCTTCCCAGTCATCTGCAGCCCTGGGGGGGAGCAGTCACAGCCATGGCTCTGGTCCCACCGGAGGTGGCCCCACGGGAGCAGGCGTGTCACCGTGCCACGCACCCCCGGACACTCACTTGTTAGGGAAGACGCGGGTGATGCCCCCATCAGTGGCTGGGGA
>NW_010335888.1:663-956 GCF_000700745.2 Antrostomus carolinensis
CTCCCCTGTCCCGGCCCCAGCACCCGCTCTGCAGTGGCTGCCGGGACCCCAACCCCAGCACGGTTCACCCCCTGCCCCATCTCCCCCCACATCCCATCCCCTGCAACACCCTCCGCCAGCCCCCCGACCAGCTGTCCCCGGCTACTCACACTGCTTGGAGTCTGGGGTCACCTTTTCCATGAGGGCAATAAAGTTTTCCAGGAACTCGGTGTTGTTATCCGACAAGTCGAGGTCTTTGCAATACTCTCTGGGGTTTGGGGGACAAGGTTTGGCGTTCACCAGGATGGAAAAGG
>NW_010335888.1:1075-1440 GCF_000700745.2 Antrostomus carolinensis
TTCCCACCCCCCCTGCGAGTGCCCCCCCGCTGGGACAGCCGGCTGTGGGCATCTCTGCAGACTGCCCGGCACCCAGCCCTCTGCCACCTGCAGTGCCACTGGCTCAGCCGTTGCACTGGCCACCAGGTCTGTCACTGCCACGGGCACTGAGGTGCTGTCACCTCTGCCAGGGCCAGGTTTGATGGATCCCAGTTTGCCCAGAGCGGTACAACCCTGAGCCCGGCTCTCCCCATACTGCTGGGGCTACTGGTGGGACTGACCACCTCTGCCACCGTACTTACCTGTGGGGCCAGGGGGGTGCCACCGTGCCCACCCTGCCCTGCCCCTGCGGCACCCCAGGGAGCGGGGGCTCTGCTGCGGCTGGG
>NW_010335888.1:1527-2001 GCF_000700745.2 Antrostomus carolinensis
TGTGTGAGCCCCGCCGTGTGAATGTGGCCACTTGCCCACGGGCAACACTGGCCCCGAGTCCCTCCTGGGACAGGCACGGTGGGGGGTGGCACGTCCCCACTCTGGTCTGGGAGCACCCTGAGTGCAGAGCCATGGCCTCACCGATGCTGGGGACAGCCATAACCCTGTCACTCACCACAAGGCTCTAACCAGATGGCATGGGCTAGTGCCACCCTAGGGTGCTGAGAGCCACCCAGCCTCGGCGGTGCGGCTGCAGGCAGTGCCGGGGGGCTCAGGGCTCTCCCTGCTCACTGGGAGCACCCTGAGTGCAGAGCCATGGCCTCACCGATGCTGGGGACAGCCATAACCCTGTCACTCACCACAAGGCTCTAACCAGATGGCATGGGCTAGTGCCACCCTAGGGTGCTGAGAGCCACCCAGCCTCGGCGGTGCGGCTGCAGGCAGTGCCGGGGGGCTCAGGGCTCTCCCTGCTCA
>NW_010335889.1:0-17205 GCF_000700745.2 Antrostomus carolinensis
ATGGATGGGGATGGGCTCTTTTTGGTGGTGGCTGGTGACAAGGGACAATGGGCAAAAAGTGGAACACTGGAAGTTCCAGAAAAACATGAGGAAAAACTTCTTTCCTATGAGGGTGCCAGAGCCCTGGGACAGGCTGCCCAGAGAGGGTGTGGAGTCTCCATCTCTGGAGATGTTCAAACCCACCTGGACACTTTCCTGTGCAACCTGCTGTAGGGAACCTGCTTTGGCAGGGGGGGTGGACTGGATGATCTCCTGAGGGCCCTTCCAACCCCAAGGCTGTGATTCTGTAGTGTTAATTACGCCTCGCCAGAAAGGGACTTATGATCACTGTTACTCTGTTCTCTTCACACTGTATCACCACACCGCAATAACTTAAAGGCTATTTCACCTGAACAAGGGTAAATTACCTTTTTTTTTAAGACTTCACACTTAAAAGACAGAGATATCTTGGCCTGCCAACCCAGTCTGGATGATAAACCCTTCCATCTAAGGGTTCTTGCCTTTCAGAAGCTCCTGAATGCATTCACCTTGTTTGTGGAGAGGTCCTAGGTACGTGTCTCTCTGCAGAGACCATTTATTTGGATAACCACTTGTTTTAGGCTGCAGTTATCTGGGTGTAGGTCCGGGCTGTAAGCACATCATGGCAGTGCACTGTAGTCCCTGATAGTGGTGCTCAGTGTGTCCATCCTCGTGCACAACTTTTGCACCGTTCTCTCTTCATACCTGCAACAAATGTTGCTCCTCTGCTCGAGCATCTGGTAATCTGTGCTGGATTTTGCAAATGGTAGTTACTGTTTGCTTTGCTTCCAAGCCACCCACGAGTAGCTGCACCTATGTGGAGTTGTGTTTGAAATCACCCACGGTTAGAACACACATGAACCACAGCCACCTGAAAATGGAAATTGCTTACCTAGGTGCTGTATGATGTGTGTACTCCACATACTCGATACTTACCCTTCTTCTTCCTCATAGTCCCACATACCTTTTTTTTTCAGATGTTTTATTAAACCTTGTGTGCTCATGGCATAACACGTATGGCAGTTCAAGTCTCAGCCATAATCCACTGTTACAGGACAGAAGTGTCTCGAATCTTAAATTCTTGGGCAGAGTTAGTCAGACTTGATGTTTGGACAACATATGCCTGTCCTTAGTAACTTCTTATCACTCACAGAATGTATCCTCACTTCTAAATAACATCTAAACCTTGTCAATCTGCTCTGTTTGACTGCTTTTTTCTTGATTCACTAAGGGTACTTCAGCTTGTGGTCTCAGGTAAGCATGAAAACATATTACAGCCAATTAGCAGGGTATCTATCAGACCACTGAATTGCTGTTCAGCAACAGAAGCCAATTTTTTCTTTATCTGTCAGTGATGGAGGATGTTAGAATTGAGTGACTGGAGTATTCAATGTACTCCATTTGCCTTCATTAAGCCTTACACCCTGCCTGATGTTTCAGGTGTGCCCCTTAGCCCAGAGTGGCCAGCAATCTCACCAGCTCCTCAGTACTCTATGTAGTGTGCTCCTGCAGTGCTTCACTCTGCAGTTTGGTTTGGGTCAGCACAGGAGGGAACATGCTTTTTGAGTGAATAAGGATTTAGGACATTACCTAGGCTTCAGGGTGTTCTGGTCGATATGATCCACCCAGCATTCCCTCGTAGCTGAAGTGTGAAGAGTTGGATCACTGTGCCTGTTTTCAGAAGCAGGTGAGATACTGCAGCTTTTGAAGAAAACAAGATTCTCATTTATTAGCAACTCATCATAGTTCTGGAGGTAGCTGGTCCATTTGAGGAGCCAGGATAGCCAAACTGCTCCTGAAGGGAGGTGTTGAGTCTGGCCTGGGATGGAAAGGGCTGCAGCTGGTAAGATCTTGGTGGACCTGAAGGCACCTGGAAAAACTCCAGATGAGAACACTGAACTAGCAGAGATGTTTCATGAAGGAAACAGTAATGGATGATCTTGCCCCAGCTTTCACCTCCTTCTTGTTGTCATGTTCAGCCTACTTGTTTTTATTTCATTGTTTACCCTGTACAGTTCCAGCTTTGTTGGATGTACCATAGGAGCATCCTTGAAGTTAGTGGCTTCAACTTTATGGCTAATCCAGGCCTAGTTCTGTCACTGCTAGGAGGTTGACTGTTTATTCTCCACAGCACCGTAACTGGGGTGATTAGCCCCAGGCACGCAGAGGCATTTCCCCACGGTGCACCAGAGAAGTGAGAGCAGTGCTGGGCCTCATGCTGGGTCAGTAAGAGTTCATGTCAAGTATGATCACAGCCAGCGCTGGGGCTTCCTGTGCAGAAGGAAACAGCTTGTGCTCCCAATAACATGGTGGTTTTTAAAGAAGATAAGGGGAGTCCTGGATGTCAAGTAAGGGCACACCGCTAAGGATGGGGACGGTATTTGGCTGTCCCCAGGGAGGCGGTTTGGCTGTGACCATCCTGTTAGGGGCCCAAAGGGAAATGTTTGCCTTCATGTTGGTGGCAGAGGGAGGCGGTGTGGTCACAGTCATGGTGAACAGGATTCATCAAGTCCTAGGATGGGCTTGGAACTGAGTTAGTGCAGATGAGTCCAGGGAGGCCTTGGCCCAAGTTAGTCAGTTCTCCCAGCTGAGCTCTGCAATGGCAAAGCCTCAGTCTCAGCCTCCTACTTGTTCATTTATTTCCTCCTAACCTGCCTGCGCCCTTGGTTGTGCCATGACCACTTCTGCAAGAGGGTGCCCTCCACCCTGCTCTCCCCTCGCTTTACCTGGGTCTTCTGAGGCCTGACAGGTGTTGGCTTGAATCCTCAGCAACCTGAAGGGAATGAATGGAGACCTCCCTTTCCTGTGGTATCTAGGCCACCAAGTGATACAAGATACAACCACTTGACCACTTTATCTGGTGGTGTTTTTTACAGGAAATAACTGTGGCTGCTGTGCCTGAGTTCATACCATCTGTGTGCTTGGGTGGTGTGCAAGAGATGTCTTCAGGGACTGAAGGGTCTTCACATCCTTAAGCCTTGTTTCCATAACCTGATGACAGCTACACAGAATGCCAGTTCAAGCTGAATGTGGAGAACTTGAAAACCATTTTGTACCTTCCTGTGTGATCTCATTTAGGTTCCTGCTCTGGCAGGGGGTTGGACTGGATGATCTTTCGAGGTCCCTTCCAATCCCCAACATTCTGTGATTCTGTGATTCGTTGTCCCTGCTGCTGGCAGGGGGTTGGGACTGGATGAGCTTTAAGGTCCCTTCCAACCCAAACCATTCTATGATTCTAAACAAAGGACAGACAGACAGACACAGAGCTTCGTTGCCTGAGGAAAAGAGAGAGACCCACACCCAGTTCTACTGAATGGAGTAGGACAAGACAAAGTCCTCTATAGTCCAGGGAGATGCAACAGCAGAGCAGAGACCCATGTGTAGGCCATGGAGGACTCCATACTGGAGCAGAGAAGCTGAGCTTGAGGGCAAGTGTGGCTGGAATTGTGACCCCGAGTGTCACTCGCTGCCAGAGTGGGGGTGGGCCGCAGAGTGGGGGGTGAGTCTCAGTGGGAGGTGGGAAACTGCTCTGGAACATCTTGTTCCTGGATTTCCATGCCAGGAAGAGCAGCAGAGGTGGCCTGACTGAACCCCCATTCCCTGTCCCCTGTGCCACTGGGGGGGAAAGGTAGAGAAATGGGGAGCAAAGTGATTGGAGCCCGGGGAGAAGGGAGGGGTGGAGGAAGGTGTTGTAAGATGTGGTTGTTGTCTACTCAGACGATTTGCAACGAATTAAACTGACTTTTCCTCCCCAAGTTTGTGTCTGTTTTGCCTGTGACCATAACTGGTGAGTGAGCCCTCCCTGTCCTTCATTCCTAATCCCATGTCCCCTTTGTTGTGTCTCTCTTCCCATCTCATCAGGTTGGGGGAGTCAATGCTGGACCCCATGGTCACAGTGTGGGTCAAACCACCACAGCAGCATAGAGTTGACTTTCTGGCTCAGAAATCTCACCAACAAAGATGATTTACAGTAGCAACCTTCTCACAGGTACAACTGATTTCCATCGAGTAATAAGAGAGTATGCTTGTTTGTAGGCAACATGAGGACTACTTAGACCCACCCAAGCAAGTAGATGTGACTGATCAAAAATAAAGGCTTCAGAAGAAGAGTGAGATTTCCTAACTAAGCAGCAATGCTATGGTATGTGGGCCGTTAGTCCAGTATATGTACTATAATGTCCTCCTGCAGGATTGGTGAGCTGTGCCTTGAATCACAGGCAAGGAAAAGAACCACCCTGTGGTATGTGCTTAAGGTGTTGGCAGATGTGGAAGCTGTGGATAATAACGCTTCACTTACACATTTACAGATCTCTTAGCAAGCCAGACGCAGCAGGATTTGTGTTGTAGCTACAATAATGGTTAAGAGGTGAAGAACCAACTCTTTAAAGATGTTCAATAGCTGCCCATGCTACTGGGATAGACAGGGGTCTCAGCCAAGCCAAAAGTCAGTTTTCTTAGACACATATTTAACAGAGGGAATGTTTGTAGGACTTCACGTCTCTTTAATGAGCTCTACCCAGGGAGTAGCAGCTGAAGTGACAGCTATGAATGGCTCCTAAAATGTCATTCAATACAAATAACCCATTTAATAGAGCTTCTGGAAATGTGCCCAGTTTTGCAGTCAAATGGAACAAACCAAATATAAGGAAAAAAGCTTTGTCTATATAAGTAAGTGTGGTGACCAGGACCCCTTACAAATCAAGATAATTCTCTCCAAATGATGTAGTCACAGGAGCTCATCCTGCATATGATGTATGTATCCTGCCAATTGTACCTGCATATTGCAAAAAGTTAGGAACTGTGAAGGAGGTTTTGCCACTTGTGCTGACCTCTGTATCCTCCAGCTTCTTCCAGGAGATGGCCAACAGGTCTCGGCTCCATTACAATCCCTACTGGCTGAGTGAAGGAAATTTAATGAAGCACTGGCTCATTTCCCTGGGTAAGAACATCCTTCCTCCAACCTGCTCTCAGCAATGACAAGTCCAGGTCATCCAGTCTCAGTGGAGAGTAACTGTTGTTCAACTTGAACTGCCATGTGTGTATACATTGTCCATTCCTTAAATACAGTCTAGGACTGAATGGATGAGATCTGCCAGGATACAGGCAAGAAACTAACAAGGCAGTCAGACTTGGCACTAACACACAGTGCTGCCAACTGGAGCTGCCTCAGCACTTCCCCAAGGGGCACCAGTACCTCTGAGTAATGGAGGCTGCGCAGGGATTCAGCTGGACTATAAATACCACATCACAAACATGTAAAAAGAGGAGTTTTTATTGGTTATATACTGTAGAGCTGACAGTGTTCAAGTCAGGAAAGACATGCAGATAAACTGTGTGTTTACATTTGGCATGCAGACTAAGAGCACTGTGTAACTGGAAGGAGGTGAGCACCATCTGTAGCCACTCCATGGGCAGCCTGGGGAGGAAAGAGCTGGCTTCCCTCTACTGAGTATGCTGAGACAGGGAGAGTTTTGAGAGGGTGAAACAGTGCTGATAGCTCTTTTGGATACAAAGTTTGTTTTAGGGAAATAGACAATACTGTAACCCTGGAAAATTTGCTTAACTTGGATGAGTTTGTAGTTTTGAAAAGACTTCTTGCATTATTTGTCTTCTAACTAAGCTGCCCCAGCCCAAATATTTGTCTGGAAATACAAAAAAATAGATTTATTTTCTTAAAAATACATTCCATGCAGCCTGGAGTGCTGCTTCCCCAAGGCAGGAGCCTGCACTGCATGCTGGGCAGCCGAGGAAGATGATCCTTTGGGTCCCTAGGTTACTGACCATCAGAGGCATCTGCAAACAATGGCTTCATGTTTTGCCACATACAGAGCAGTCCACTGGAGGCTGACCTTGGAGCAGTGCTTTGACCACTCCAATGATGTGCAGAGGTGGCAGGGATGAGGTCTACAATATTAGAGATGACACCAATATGACTATTGCTTCGATCTGTAGCTAGCAAATTGCTCATGTCAAGCCTCTCTTGAAGCATCATGGTGTGCCACCCTGCTCTTTTCCTTTCCTGGAGGTACCGTCTGCAGGAGGACTGCAAGTCTCCCCTTGTCCATGTCCACTGAGCTGCTGCTGGACAAGGCATGGCACTGGTGGTTGCACTGCAAAGCTGTCACCCCTCCATGCTACCCAAGCAGCTGGAGAGGTGGTGTTCTGTGCTGCAGTGGTGTTCTTGGACACAAAAGAAGCCACTCTGTGAAACAGCAAACCACTGGCCCCTCAGGCTAGTGCCAGCCATTCTGGGGAAAGCTGCTGGCTCTCCAAAAGGGACCAGTGTCTCCGTTTCCTTGAGAGAAGCAAGCACTGACACACTTCTTCTGTACAGCAAATACATTTACAACTTTGGAATTACGCAAGTGCTTGATGCACAGCCTCATGGCATCACCAAGCCCACTGAAAAGCCTGTTAATATTTATATGCTAAAATTACAAATACTTCTTCAGTGGTGGCAATATTTACACATATACTCTACTTTACAACTGTTCAAAAAAAGTGTGCAATTTGAGTAAAACACATTGTGTTTCCTGAAGTCATTGCTATAAGTTTAATAATACAATCAGCTCCTATTGCACTCATGATTAGAGGACATGGTCCCTTTCAATTTTAAGGAGGGTTTTCTTTTTCAGATTTAATCTCAGTTGTGGTAAAAACAACCCAGTGTACAGTTACTGAGTGACATCTGTGTTCATTATTTACAAACAGTAAGACTAAGTCTAGAGCAAGAGTTCAAGGTATGTACTGTAAAATACTGAACAAACAACTGAGGCAGCTGGAGAAAGGAGAGCTGTCACCTATGAGAAGCACCTGAGGAGAGCAGACAGCGCCCAAAGAGCTGCATTGCTGGGTCAGGAGCTGGGGCTCCTGCTGCGTGGCTGTGAGCTGGCCAAGCAGCAGAGTGAAGCCTTCTGGTTGCCCGTGGCTGAGGAAAAGCCTGGTCCTGGCTGACAGAAGGGGATAACTACCAGCTATTGCTGCTGGTGGTTTTTCCCTTGCACTTCAGACATGAGGTCACATTATTGGGGTGAGCTGTGGGGTTGAAAAGCTGACGGGTAAGCCAGAGGTACAGGGAAGCCTGTGTTAACGCAGCAGATCGTGTTGTAGGGATGCAGAGCTTTCCTGTCCAGGAGTAAAACCAGCTCCCTTGGAACTGCTTTGGAAGCACCATGCTAAGCTGGATCCATGCTAAGAATGTGAGAAGGAGAGGGCTGGTGGGTTTGTATGGGCATCCAATTGTCTTCTGGGATGTGGACAGCTGTCCTGCAGCAGGATGGGGCTCATGACTGGGAAGAAAGCCACACAGTCACTGCTTACAGCGATCCTCATCCTCTCTAGCTACTACGAAGAAAATCAGCTCTGTCCCGGTTGAAAACCAGGACAAGTGCATATGTGCTGTGCAGCTGTTTGTAAAACCAAGCTGCAAGTCCTGGCCAGCAGTGACACGGGGCAGGGGGAGGCCCTCCTAAATCGGCTGCTTCTCTGTGAGGCAAAACTGCAGCGCCAAGCAGATCAGCAGCAGTGGTTCTCCCATGGTGCCTAACTGGGTATTATACAGCTGGAGAGCTGCTTAGCAGCAGGTTTGGGAATGTAAACAGAGGTAAATAATTCCTGTTCTGGCTGAAGAGGCAGGTACATGCCAAGACGTCTCCAAGATGTGAAATCCCAGGCTCAGCAAGCAGGTACTGCAGGAGGCATTTGTGCCGCGTGCTGCAGAGCAGCTGCACTGGCTTGGAGGGGTTTTCTGCAGCAGCATCTCCCATGCAACAGATGCAAGAAGACCTGATGGCAGCATATTTAGTTTTGAAGGGAAATATTTTCTTTAATATGAAAATAAGGGGCAAAGAGTCAGAACTCAGCATCCTGAGGCTGGCAGAGGCCAGCAAGCAAGCCAGCCCCGTGACAGCACTGCTGGGATGTGGCCCTTCTGGTCAGGCTGCAATTCAGTTTATCGGCTGTGGAAAGTCTGCAGGATCGCGTGAGGAGGCAAGGGAAGCTGATGCCATTCAAGCAATTGATCTCAGTAATGTCTTTTTTTATGTGGTGGTGGTGATCCTGCCATACCATTAACCTCTGAGCAAAACAGGGTACTCAGGGTGGATACTGCAATTTCACAGGGTTGTTAAAAAAAAAAATAAAAATCCATCCCATTGTGGTTTCAGATTGCAAAATACGCACTAATTTTCAATACTTCCTGATGATAAACATGGGGTAGGGTAAGGCATTTCAGAAATCTGAATTTAACTTCAGAATTTCAGTTTCTTTCATTTTTAGTTTAGACTTTGAGTTTAAAGATTTTTTCCCATTATACTTGATGATCTAGTTATTCCATTCTCTATTAGCACTGCCATGTCATGAAATGGTAAGAGATAGCAGTTGATATAATTTATTTTAATATAATTTAATTTTAAGATTATTAGAGCTGCCACTCAGTACTAATTTAAAGGCATTATCTTTTTTGTATTGTTATGCAACTTGACACTTATACATGTCATGAATTATTAAAGAATAAAATGAAGGGTTAAAAATATAAAAATTGCAAAAGGAAACTTTTTTTTTCCAAAAATAATTTTCCCCTTCCTCCAAACAATCTTTATTAAAAAAAAAATCATGTCATTGAAACATTTTCCTTTTTATATAAATGTTTTCATAGATATTTTCCTACCAGCTCTGTTTTTTTGATTCTTTTGCCTCTCAGAATTGAGGCATATAATTCCAAGGGACAGGGAGGATATACAGCATATACGTGTGCACGTATGGGTAGTCACATGCACGCTGCTGTGGTAGCTCCTCGTCTGGAAGGTGAGATGTGGGAATGAGCATGGGATGCAACTCAGACATGGGAGCTGTTGGGTTGCAGCTGTTCCCACAGCACCTCCAAAACCAGTAAGAGATCTTTTCCCTTCTGCGGCATTGTCCTTGTCCCTCTGCTGAGAGGGTGTGTTTCCAACAGGCAGAAGACAGCACTGGGGGAGGTCAGTGGTGGTTGTGTACAGGACAGGAGAACTGTGGACCAGCCCTGCAGCTGGATGGTGGGATGTAGGGAAGGACTGGCAGCGCTCTGACTGTGTGGGCCAGATGCAATTGTCTTGCTCAGGGCAGATGCTGCTCCAACACCTGAGCACTTCTTGGAGCTGCAGGGGTAGTGTGTCCCCTGACAGTGATGCCATCTGCACTCAGTGGCCTGTGGGCAAGGTGACAGACCTCTGTATCTGAAGCAGCCGCTTACCATACCTGGGTCCCAGACATGGCAGATCAGGTGGTCCCCAAGAGGGACACAGACTGAGGCTGCCTAGGTGGCCATAGTGGGTCCAATTTAGGATTGGTCCAGCTTAGGGTCCAATCCTGCCATCTCCACCCTGGTTTTGGAAGGAACAACAACATTCTGCTTGTCTGCCAGGAAAAGTTCTTGTTTCTTTTTCCCTTAGAGCTCAACTGCTGAGAATGAGCAGCAGAATTGTTGCCTGCAGAGCATGATAGACATAAAGCTTCAGGTAAAAAAGCATCCCAGTCCAAGTCAGGAGGAAGTTTCACTGCTGCATCAACTGCTGTTGGTTTGGCTCAGAGGATGACTTCTTGGTGCAAGATCTCAGCTGGTGATGAGTAGGTCATGCAAAGCTTGTTGCAGAGACTGACAGCAATAGGGAAGAAACTGCTTCTAAACATTTTCTTCCCTCTTAATGTGTAAAGCAACCAGTGGGGAATGGTTTCCTTCTGCCTAGACACAGAAGGTGCTGGGAACACAGGTACTGAGGCAACCACAAGCCAAGCCAACAAGAGTGTATTAGGAGGATGCAAACTCTCCCTAGGAACTGAAAGCTTTCAGTTGTGGAGCTGTGTAGGATAGCTGTCATGGGCTGGTGGACCATAGTCACAGGGATACTTCTGGGATCTTGTCTAAATGCAAGTGAGTAACAAGAAGTTCTCTCTTGTCCAGGGAGTACCATCGTTCAGAGTGGCTATGTAGTCAAGGTTTCCATATGGAGACAGACCTATTATCCTATGGAGGAGATTAAGAATGCAGGTACAGAGATGAGAAGTGGGAGTCCCCTGAGCAAAGTCTCTGCAGCTGCCTCTTCAGCAATGAAGAAAAAGAATTCACTGGTAAAGCTCCAGTACCTTGCAAATCACATTAGAAAACTGGTTTCAGGCTAGCTGAAGCCTCTGGAGAGGTTACGAACAGATGTAACACCCATGAGCTTGGTACTATCCTGCCTCTTGCTCCACTTTGCAGTGTGTTCATTGAGTGGAAGGGAATACAACTCATCTCCGAGACGTTGTCCGGCAGGCATGGGAAGCACCCTGTAAGAGACAACCCCACAGCATCACAGACTGGCCAGAACCCACAGCTGCCTCTGGTAGCATTTTTGCTCTGGAGAAGAGTATCGTGATTGCCCTTGGGCAGCCATCCCAAAACACATCAGGATCCTAGCCCTGTGGTGGGGCACAGGAGGGCAGTGGCAGGATCAGTTTGGAAGATAGAGGCTCTTTCAGTGTTTACAGTGGAGTAAGCCCAAAGCAGAACGACCCAGCCCTGCCCCACATAGGCAGGGCCTATTCTCTGATTTTTGCTGTAGCATACCCTGCACCCACTTCCACACCTGGCATGTGGATCTGGCATCTGCACAACACCTGAGAACACCGAGGAGATAGAGCTGATCTAATGTCAGAGCACATCTCCATGTGCAAGGTGTTCAGATTCCTCTTGCAGTCAGTGGAGGTCTGGGCAAGACAGAAGATCCAAATGATGGGGTGTATGTTACAGGGACCTGACTTAACCCCAATTTTTATTTGCTGTTGACCCAGTCTGTGCAGACAAAGGAAGCCCAGCACAGCCTCAGGTACAGGAGTCTGCATCTGTCCAGATGAATGTTACTATGGGTAACACCTCTCAGTGACCACACAGAGCATCACTGTGGTGTCCCTTTCCTCAGCTACCAACAAGGACAGTGCCAGTTCACTACACTCCACTGCAAACGTTACCTAGCTCTAAATGCCAGTCTGCAAAGCTCAGCTGAGACCGTGTTTCTCCAGGCTCTTAATTTTGTGTAACTTCATCAAGAGGTATGACTATGTAGGGCACTCAGCTGCCTCACTGCAGTCCTGCCGCTCTCACATCAAGACTCGGCAACTCCTGTGCATATCCAGTAAGATACACAGACAACACGTCTGAGGTCTTATTTCCTGCTGTGGGTGATCCATAAATGGAAAGATGCACTTTGCTATGGGCAGCCACACAGGCAAAGGGGGAATGCTAGGAGAAAAAAAAAGTTTTGTACAGACATAAGCATGGCTGTGCACTAGGAATTAAAGTCGGCCCAGACCCCTATCTCCTCTGAAAGGAGCTCCCTGTGAAGACACTGGAATAAATGTGGGGGTTTTTTCATATTTCAGGCAGTAAGTCATAGTCACTCTAACGTGGGCCATTTTCCACTTCTTTGTGTCCAGAAAGATATCTTTTGGGAGGCAGAGCAGTAGGCATATAGCAGCAGACAAGCACCCTAGCAGAACAGCAGCCAGCTGAAGCAGGTAAGTCAGGGGCTCTGATTTTGTCTCTCCAAATGTTTTTTCCATCCCTGATTGTCCAGTGTGTGCCAGAGGATGACTAGATGTAGTGCCTCTTATTCCCTGGAAAATTGTTTTCAGCCATAAAGCTAGCTGAAACAAGTTTGGAACAGAAAAGTAAGGTAGTATTATTTTTACCAGTATAGGAAATTAGTAGAATAATTTACCAAAGCAACACAGTAGGTGCTCCACATCTGGGCAGCGCCAGTTTCAGACTGGATTTCTCCTAAAAGGTTTACATTCATTTGGACAAGTTCTCCAAGTTATATTACTGGGAGGTCAGTTCGGCTATTGGCTTCTTGTCTTGTAACTCTCTTTTTTGGATGGTCCTTGAACTCACATACCTGCTCCTCCACCTGGAGACCCAGTGGTGTGCGGGGGTGGGATTCAGGATCCTGCAGCTCCATCTTGGTGGCTGGCCTTTTCCCTGGTGTGTCAACCTGTGAGAGGTACTCAGAAGAGCCGTATTGTTTTCTTCTGGAACTGGGTACATAATCTTTGCTCTCATCCTGCGCAAAGGAAAATAAAGAGGTTTGGGACTCAGAGACTATGAAGGGATCTAGAATAGCACTGGGTTCCTGGTCCTGGGTTTGCTGTGTGAGGTGCTGGCTTGAGTCCCCTTGGCAAGCAGGGGCTCAGGCCACCAGGCCAGCTCTGGCATGCCCTCACTTATGTGCTATTTTGTAAAGATTTTTTTCTTTTAAAGTATCCAGAAATTTTAACCAAAGTTACGGGTGTGGAGTCTTCTGTTCAGCTGAGTGACCTGTGCACAAATCTGTGTTCAACCTGCATGGCTTGCTGGGCCCAGAGTGCTTGTATCCATGAGGGACTATCAGCAGAAAATCCCATGGTTTAGTGACTGAAGCAGTTTCATAAAAGTATTAACTTTAAGTTTTAACTGCCATGGCTGGGGGATGGCCAGCAACCTGAATCTCCCATTTTCTTGGCAATGAAGATGTGATGTGGGAGTGTCCTATGCTGTTTTCCTGCTACAGGCATCTAAATGGCACTTTAAACTCACTAATGTTTCCTTGAATGTCTGCAGAGACATTGATGGGATCATACCCTGGGATTCAGATGTCTATGGTCTGCCTTAGGGCTGGTTGGGCCACCTCTGTCTTCTACTGAGGCTGCAACCTGCTGTGAGCTGCGGGGGTGAGGAGTCCCTGTTACCCTCCAGATCCCCAGGGAAGATGGCAGTGCTTTTACTGTTGCTGTCACTGGCTGGAAAACTTCCTTATCTACAAGTTCCAGTGCACTGTAAGACACCATCACATCAACATAAGAAACAAAACAAATCATTACAATGTTGAACTTACAATTGCAATAACATAATCAGCTCCTGAAGGCTTTATCAGCTCTGCTCACTCTGGGGATGGCATCGTGTTTGCTGAAACATGCAGTGTACAGCCCTGTGAAGGGGCTGCGAGCACTGGTGGAACAGATTTAGTCCCAATTTGGGACCAAGGGAGAGCAGGGAAGGACGAGGCAGCAGCCCCCGTGCCTGGCAGAAAAGCATCTCTGAGATAATCACCAGGCTTTGATGGGCTCTAAGAAAGAATCTGTAACATCTGGTAGGTCTGGGTGGGCAAACATCTGCCCTGAGCTGGCCCTGCCATGGATGACATCCAGCAAACACTGGACCTGACCTCCCCCTTGTGAGCCACACCCTACAAGAGAAGTGAGACATGAGCAGCAGCACCTCGGTCAACAGGCACACTATAGGAACAGGTCCCATGAGGTTAACCGTGGACCAGAGATAACCATAGTGGGCCAGGCTGCTCATAAAAGTGAGGTGATAATTTTAATTTAATGGCAGTCATCTTGATGGACCCAGACAGATTTGCAAGGGATGGGCACCTCTGTATTTCTGATACAGTAGCTGCCTTTAGAGATGAGGACACTAGGTGAGCATATAGGTGCTCCATCCCCTTGGACATCTGACAATATCAGTCTGTTCTGCTGTCAGGCAGCATGAATTTATGACTACCAACCCAAATACACTGGTCTCAAAGAGTTTCATAGGTAAAGAGCTGAGCCAGAGCCATCAGGCTGGCCACTCCCCACGTGTTGGCAATGCAGACCTGTACCTCCTGGTACTGCACCAGAGCCAGGTCAGCACGGAGCTCAGCATGCTCCATGGCACCACAGGAGGTGATGGCACCCCAGAGGACAATCAGCTGGTCACTTACAAGCACCTGGGAAGCTGGTCTGAACAGACTGTGACCTGTTGTAGGCGCAGCGCATAGCTAGCAAATTTGATCTGACAGTGACCTTGAGACCACCCGCAGAACATACTACAGAGCTACACTCAGCCCTGGGTGGGCTGCTAGGGGGAAGATGGGAAAAAAATGTCAGTGCTCACTCTTTAGGGCTTCCTGACTGACCACCTGTGAGCGCAGCTGCACATGGAGAACTCTTCATCTGTGAGACTCAAGGTTGTAGATGCTGTGAATTCAAACTCGTGGGATAAAGGGAGGTCCAGGGATGGATCTCCAGTTTCCCAAGGACATAAGCTGCCATTATGCAAAAGGACAACCTCAGTCATGTCAATTCTGCCTGGATTCATGAAAGAGAAGTACAGACTGCCTGTGATCCATGAGTGACCCTGGTTAGGGAGATGATCTTGGCTTGGAATCTCCCTCCTGCAGATGGAACAGCATTGGGGTTGCATATACCCTTGTCCCCATGATTTCCATCACCTGTTTCAAGCAGAGGCCCTGAGTAATGCCATTCCTAGGTGTCCCTTCAGTACAGGGAATTTAGGTTGCTCACTGGTGCTGATGAATGGCAGACATCGTATCTTAAGTCCCTGATGTATTCTTAGTGTCCAAATGTAGCTGGAAGGCCAAACTGCACTTCCTAATACCAGGCAAGAGACTCTCTGCAAAGCAAAGCAACGGTGCAAATTCTTCTGTGCTTCTCATTGCCAGAGAAGTGTAAGAGAAGTTTTCTAAATGTAAAACTCCATTCACATCTTCACTACGTCATCTTTGTCAATGCTAGAGTCATTCAGTTATGAATCTGTCCCCTCTGACACCAGCCTGCTGTCAGATTACTCAGGTGGGCTCCTCCTGGAGACTAGCAATGGCAGCAGCTGCTTGGAGCAGCTCTAAACAAAGAGCAGAGGTAGGAGCTGCAGCAGGAACTGGCTTAAGACTGACAGGGCACTTGGTGCCAGTGAGCTTGCTTGAAATATCCTGGAGCCTGCAGCTACAGTGGCAAGTATAGTTCACCAGGCCAACTGTCTGTGTATCAGCCCCACTTTGAGGGACTCCCCTCACTGGTACCAGCCGAAGGAAAAGAGCACAGCCATCCCCATGGCCCTTCCTTCTTTTCAGGTGGCATATTGACACAGACCAAGGAGGGAGCAGCCCTGTGTAACCAGCCACCACTCTGTTTAGGAGATGCCCAGGAAGCATTTCCAAACCAGAGTTCAACTCTGAGCTCTGGTTTCACATGGGGAAACCACACAGCTCTTACCAAGAGCTGTATCTCTACAGCTGCCATTTGAGCTACAGCTCTACCTGAGGCACAACCCTATTAAAATCTGCTCATTTCCATCATTTTTTCATTACTACTCCAAGTTGACAGTGCCATGCAAAGGCACTCTGAAAAGCATACCATGTCCTACATAAGCTGTGACTATGTCTTCTCTGATCTTGGCAAGACCAAATGCTACTATATAGTTATTTCTATGACATTACAAGACCCATGCAGATTGATCTAAGTTCATGAAGTCCAAATCAGATACTTCACATATGAGATGCTCCACTGAAGACAGCAGGAGCTGGGTTAGGGCAGCACTTTAGGAAATCAGCTCTAAGAATTTCAAATCAGGCAACCCTACAACTAACAGGCAACTTGGAAAATCTCATTAACTGAAAAGACAAAAGTGTGTAACAGAGGATACTTACAGGTAGTGTGTTCTGGTGCCAAGCAGAAGCTGCTGTAGGATCACTTGCATAGCTCCTGCGTGTTAGCAGTTCAGATGCACTTAAGTTACTTTTGGTCCTTCGAGACCCCAGTTCAGGGACACTCCAGGAATTAGCTGTGGCACTGGTCCTTGCTGAGGTCTGCTCGTTTGTTCTTGCACTGTTCCCTTCCATTTCTGAGAGGTCCGCTGGGGACCTACACAAGTTTGTAGTACTGGAAGCTGCACTTTTCTCCACTTTGGTTTGAGAGTCCTCCAGGGAATGTAAGCCTTGTCTTGTTCTCCAGGAACTTCTCACAGTGACATGTTTTGTTTCAGGTAAAGCTGCATCTGAAGAGCCATGGCTCTTCCAGCTGACTGTTTCTGAAGGTGGCTCACTGTTCCTCTCCGTGAGTTCAGAATTCTTTATCATAATGCTGCTTCTGGAGACCACTGTTTCTGCTTTACTTCTTGGCACTGCCTCTCCAATTCTGTCTGCCTCAGATAATTTCAGAGCACTTTTATTAATCGGTATCTCGAAGGGTGTGGGGAGATTGTTTGTTATTGGTGAAGGCTCATTTGGAGCCACTCTGATGTTGCTGGTGGTAACATGCCTTTCCTTTGCTATATCTGCACAGGTCCTCGGAGCTGTTGGCTCAGAAGGGAAGATTGTGATGCTGCTTGTCATTTTATTTGTTACCATTTTAAAAACAGACTTCTGTTTTTCTGACTCTGCCTCAGAAACAGTCCCTCCCATGACTGCCTTCATATCCTTTTCAACAATTGCAGGTTTAATGATAGCTTTTGATCTCAGAGCTTCTCTTGGGCTGAACGACCTTCTGGATTTAAATCCTCCAGTGCTGGCATCCGATGGTTTTATACACTTGGTGGAGTCTTCATCATTTACCGTGTTTTTATCATTTTCAAAAAGTGATGCTTTAAAAACTCCCCTGGAATTGGAGAACTGCTTGGAGCTTACTTTCTTTCTTGTCTCAAAATCTGACTGAGTGGTTGATTTTCTGCTTCTTCCCAATTCTTCATCTGAATTAAGTTTTTCCTGGTTACTCTGGATGGTTTTGGAGTCTGTTTTTAAACCAGTTTTTAGATGATCTGTTGCTGAAGTTGAAGACTGCTCCGTGTCTTCTTTATCAAGACCTGTGAGAATCTGCAGAATGTCTTCTTGACTCCTGGAGCGATGGGAACGCTTTGTTAGTGTTGAAGGCTTCGCATTTTCTAGTGGTGCGTCTGCCAATTCTTTTTCCTGGGAGATTATTGCTGTTTTAGCCCTCTCCTCTGAGGGCTGTCTGTGCGATGCAGCAAAAGTGTTCACTGATTCTGCTTTAGAGCCAGTGGAGTCTGATGCTGACACATGGGAGGAGAGGTGGTACCTGTACGCCGAAGCTGTACCATTGGAAGAGGGGTGATTACCCCTGGCAAGCAGGGTGTCCCCTGAGCAGTCACTGACGTCTGCAGGACTTGTTGTCAGCTTCTCGGCCAAAGCAGCCACTGATTCTCCTTTTGATTTTTCATCTCGTGTGTCAGCACTGGTTTGGCAGTTGCCACGGAGCACCTGAGATGGCTTTTCAGCCTTGGACCTCAAGCCTGTATCACTCACAGGTTTGGAAGGTGCTTTCCAAGATTTCTGCTCCTGTGCAGCAGGAGGATATCGGCTGAGGACAGACGGCTGCTCTTTTGATCTCTTTTCC
>NW_010335889.1:17231-19999 GCF_000700745.2 Antrostomus carolinensis
CTTCTGAACAGAAAAAAAAGTGGGCATTAAAGGCTTCTCTTCCAGTCTTTTTGTATCTATCACAGCAGTGTCTGAAAGGGCAGATGCACCAGATGCTTTTCCTGCTTTTCTGTTCATTAAGCTTGGACTGGGCACCTGCTTACCACCGTGGCTGCAGCTGTCATTAGTGACAGAGAAATCTCTGTTCCTTGCTCTTTCCCGGCGCTGCTGTGGTGAGACTTCCCTTGGCTTGTGCTTGGCAGCTGCCAAATCAGCTGTGACACCTCTGTATTTAGGTCTGTCATGTTTTCCCCTGCTAGAGAAACTTGTATCTTCATTTTCAACCTCGCCATTCTCCAGATCTTTCTGTTTCTTTATTTGCATTTTTATTTCTTCTAGCTGACCTGTTAAGAGTTTGTTTTTATTCTGTTCACTCAAGTAACTGTCTCGCAAGTCACTGTTTTTGGCTCTCATTTTTTTAAGTTCTTCTTCTAAAGATTCAAAACGTTTGATCTGAGTTTTAAGTTTCTCAATTTCTTGGGTGAGATCTTTCACTTTGTTGTCTTCCTGATTTTTATTCTTTTGGTTTTCTGATTTATTCCTGGTTTCATTTTCTACTTGTTTCAGGTAATCCACACTTCCCTTCCTCCTGGTTTCCTTTGAGGGCAATGCAGGAGTCAAGTCATCTTCAATTCTCAAATCATTTCTGTCCAGGAGATTATTTGATGACCTTTCTAGCAAGTTGGATGCATTCCTAGTTTGATCTACCCTATTTAGTTTATTGTTTTGTTCTAGTTTCTGTGTTAGCTCCTGAATTATTTTTTCATTCTGCTTTTCTCTTTCATTAAAATGTTTTCTTTCAGTGATAAAGCTCAGTGCTAAGGATTTCAGCTTTTCTAGCTCACCCGTTAAGCTCTGCTCACTTTTATCCAGCCTGTCCTCAGATGCTTCCAGTTCTTTTACTTTCACTCTAAGTATTTCTAATTCTGTAGATATCTTTTTGGTCAAGTTCTTTTCTTCATTGAGGCTAAGACACAGCTGCGTACAGTCATTCTTGCTCCTGCCAAAGGCCTCCTCCAGCTTCTCCAGCTCTGCCATTCTCCTCTGAAGGTGTTCAATTTCTGACTTCAGCTCTCGGGTGAGGCTCTCTTCCTCTTCAAGTTTTTCTTTCATTAACCTACAAAGCTCTTCAGCCTTCCTAATTTCTTCATCCTTGCCTTCAATCTTTAGCACTCTTTTCCGCAAGGCTTCAATGTCAGCCAGCATGCTAGAGTTGCTGCCTTCTGCCTGGATAACCTTGTCCTGGAGGTCAAGCAGCTCATCCTCTGCTTTCTGTAGATTTTTGGTTGCTTCCTCCAGTTCATCAAGGCGGCGACTAAGACTCTGCAATTTAAATCGTAGGTGCCGATTTGAGGTTTCCTTGTAACCTGTAAATTCTGCCATGTTTATTTTTTTATTTCCTTTTGCTTTAGTCTAGGTGAATGGTATGGTCTTTAACACCTTGTGTATTCCTAGTACATTACTGTTTCTTTGTACAGAGGCAATCTCACCCTGAAAGAAAAAAATGCTTAAAATCAATATAAGAGCTCAGAATATAAATACTCTCACTGTGTAAGTTAGAATATAAATGTTTATATAAATAACTTTTTAATTAAACACATTTCTGAGTGCTAAATTAGGAGAAATGAAACTGCAGAGAAGAGCCACAGTCCATTTACTTTACAGGATTTCCAAAAATAGCCTGTTCCCAATAGCTGAGGGAAGGAAGTGCTCTCCTCTGCTGGTCTGCAAGCTCTTGGGCTGCAGAGGTTCACGCACATGCAGGACTCAGGTCCCTGTACACAGACATACCTACGCAGCAGACACCTCTCTTCAGCACTGCACCAGTCTCCTGGTGAGATGAAGATTCAGAACCCACAAGCAAGACCTGAACACTAGAAAATGCAACCCCCCCAAGCACTCAAGTGGCCACTGAGGAGGGGGCGAGCCCATACACACAGCTTGCAGATAGAGGGTGTGAGAGTTGCTGCCAGCTGGCACTGCCTATCGCTGCCGGTGTCTCTCCTGCAGCCCAGGTTGCTCGGCGGAAATCTTCACCTGGGTTCTAGTCACATCCTGAGGACACTGTACCAGTGGAGTTTCAAGTTTCTCCTTCCCATTTCAAAAGCTGTCATTGCCCTCAGCTGCCACCCACTCGCCCACTCAGGAGACGAGCAGTGTGAATGCTGATGCCTCTCCCTGATGCTGCTGACAATGAGCAGTGATGATAACACATGGGCATGCTGGGATGCACTAAATGCAGATCTCCTCCCAGCTCAGCTCAGAGGTGCCAGGGCTTTTTTTAAACAGCCCCTCTGTGCTTGGCAGGGAATAGCAGGGAGGGGGACCTGAGCAGGCTAGAATGGCTGCTGGGAGGATCTGTCAGCATCAGCATCATCCTGACCTGGTCCTGAGGCACGCCCATAGTGTGTGCAAGGTCTACTGCAAACTTGAGGGGAGGGGAGTCACTGCAGCCCTCTGACCTGCACCCGTGCTCAGGCCGTCTGCCTTGAAGCACGACTTGGCCTCCAGCATTTTTGTGGAGCTCCTTGCAGAGGAAACACTCAGGAGTTTCCTATTTCCCAGCGCCAAGAAGCAAAGAGCAGGATGTGGGAAGAGAGATGGTGCTGGTAAAGGAGACTGAAGTGCCTGACACCAAGGCTTTGGCTGAAGGTGATTCATTTCCTGCCGGGCTGGGGAACACACGCTGCCAACGGGCACCCACCACACACACCAGGAACCCATCACAC
>NW_010335890.1:0-9092 GCF_000700745.2 Antrostomus carolinensis
GCACTCAATGAGGCTTTGATGTCTCGTTATAACTTGAGGTAACGATTGCCAATCTCAAAGTTTTATGATGCCTTGAAGCGTCCTTTTCCCCTCTCCTGGCATCTGTCGAGGTTTGTTTTCAGAGGTAAGTGTTATCAGAATCTTAGCAGAGTGCAGTCAGGACTCCTGGCTTGTGTTTAACCCTTTGCTAGACACTAAAAGTCAATGTTTCTCCACCTTCCAAGCTATGAAGACCAGTCTGGTAGGTGTTCCCACAGTGTTCCAGCCTGCAGGCATGGGACTGTGAGGGTGAGGAGAGTGAAAATCCCTTCCTTGTGTGAGACCAGACATCATGGTTCAGATTCTTCCCCCGCATCTTCTGGAGCAAGGATCTGAACCCTGGACTCCTTTTTCCAGCCCTAATCAAGAGGCTGTAAATATTCCGGGCAGGTCAGGATCTCAAAGCAGGAAGGACATGGAGGTGCTGGAGCGTGTCCAGAGAAGGGCAACGGAGCTGGGGAAGGGTCTGGAGCACAAGTGTGCTGAGTTCCCTTGTGGCTGAGGGAACTGGGGGTGTTGAGCCTGGAGAAAAGGAGGCTGAGGGGAGACCTTCTGGCTCTGTGCAAGTCCCTTGGAGGAGGGTGGAGAGAGGTGGGGGTGGGTCTGTTCAACCAAGGCCCAAGGGACAGGACAAGAGGAAATGGGCTCCAGTTGTGGCCAGGGCAGTTGAGATGGGATGTGAGGAAGAATTTCTTTGCTGAAAGGGTTCTGAGGCATTGGAAGGGGTTGCCCAGGGCAGTGGTGGAGTCCCCATCCCTGGAGGGATTGAAGAGTCGTGTAGACACAGTGCTGAGGGACATGGGTTAGTCATAGGGGACTTGTCAGTGTTGGGTTCATGGTTGGACTCGATGAGCTTAAAGGGCTTTTCCAATCCAGACTTTTCTGGGTTTCTGTGAAGTCAACTATTTGGTATTAAATACTTGTTAGCTGCTGTGAAGAGCGCTGGAGATGGGACGGGGTATTCTGGCTCCGTGTTCCCCCTCATAAAGCTCCTGCTTTCTCACCCAGGTTTTGTGCTCTGCAGGAATTTCATACTAACTGCTTTCTCTCCTCAATTTCTGGCTCTGTGACCAGCTGCCCTTTTAAGAAATGCCAGGGGAGTGTAAGTCAGGTACTGCTGCTCTGTGCCCTGTTCTTCTCGGTCTCTCTTTGGTGGCCGTTCCTAGACCCACCATCTTTGGGGGATTTAAATGAGCCCGTTGCCATTAAGGCACCACTGGTGGCTTCATCTTTAATTAAACTTCATCCTCCATTCCACACTTTACTTGGCAGATGAAGTGAAACTCTCACCCTGAAAAACAATCCTGATGTCTTGGTTTTCTCGAGAAACCGTCAGCAGTGACAGCTTCAAAGAGCTGAAGAACCACCAAGGGTTTAGTAATCTGTGATGATGCTTTAAAAAAAAAAGCTGGAGCCCACTTTAAAAAGAAACAGGTTTTTCTACCCAGAATCAGCTTCTCTGTCGAGTGTGTTTTAATAAAACCATTGATTAACCACGTGCTCACAGACAGTTGTACTCGGCAAACCCTGCGACGCAGCAGCCTGGGGTCAGCTTCTCTTCAGAGTCTGATCTCTGCGCTGACAAAACAGCTGCAATTTGGGTTTTTCTCTTGGTTTTGGGGAAAAGTGATTTTAGCCGTGTAGCCCGGTCAAGACTTGGGATAACTTTAATATAGAAGCTGTTGTTTAGGAAGTTTATAGAAGCTGTGGTTACTTAAGTTCTTAAAATTCCTCAGAATTCCTCAAAATTCCTCATCTTTGGTAGTTATCTGCATATCTTGGTGCTTCCCTGATGCATACAGCCTTCTCAATTTATCTTTTCAATATATAATACAGTTTATTTGCATAAATTTCCTGATATTTTGGCTTCAATCTCCACTCAAGTGAAGATATTTTCTCATTTTCCTGTTCAGTTGGATCAAATAACTCAGTTTATTCCATGATTTTTTTCTATTCTAATAACTATAGCAGGTCAGCTGCCTATTTCCAATTTAAGAAAATTAGATTGCAAATTAATTGTATGTTTATTATGTATGTAATTAATTTTTCCTGGGGGGAAAAAGCAGGACATGGGGGATATTGCAGCGATATTAACTACATCAGGGCTTTCTTCATGCAAACAAAGCAGCACTGAAGTGCCCACTGCAGAGCACGGCTCGGACTGGACACAGTCAAGATGAAAACTGGGTTGAGGAATTGCTGTTTCCTCACCTTGCTCAGGGAATTCCGCAGCCTGTCCTGTTCCCGAGCCGGCTCCATGCTGCTCAGGGACAGCTTAGCACCCCTGCTCATTTTGGGGTGATATTCCTCAAGTTCTCACCCAAGTTGAGGTGGACTCAGGTTAGCCCAGCTGTCCCCACTGCTGAGAGCTGAGCTCACAGCTGGGTCACACCTTGTTTGTGTCCCTCGTTCCCTCGCAGCCTCGGGCAGCGTGTCTGTGGTGGCTGCTGACGCGTCACCCTGCCAGACTCCTCCAGTCATCACGCTGAGGTGGAAGGAGAACATCAAAGAGAACAGCTTGTTTGTTTTAAGCTTCAGTTCGTATCTGTCTGTCTGGAGTCATGGTACTGCTTTATTTCACTGAATCCCAGAACTGCCTCGATTGGAAAAGCCCTTTAAGCTCATGGAGTCCAACCATGAACCCAACACTGACCAGTCCCCTATGACTAACCCATGTCCCTCAGCACTGTGTCTACACGACTCTTCAGTCCCTCCAGGGATGGGGACTCCACCACTGCCCTGGGCAACCCCTTCCAATGCCTCAGAACCCTTGCAGCAAAGAAATTCTTCCTCACATCCCATCTCAACTGCCCTGGCCACAACTGGAGCCCATTTCCTCTTGTCCTGTCCCTTGGGCCTTGGTTGAACAGACCCACCCCCACCTCTCTCCACCCTCCTCCAAGGGACTTGCACAGAGCCACAAGGTCTCCCAGAGACCTTATTCCTAGGGGAGGAGATTGGGGTGGCACTGGTGTGTTTCAGGCTCTTGGCACTCATCTCCAGGGACCTCCCCAGGTGCACAGCAGCTCATGTTCCCAGTGTGGGCAGTAAGTCCATGGAGGGTTTTTAGCTGTCAGTGGTTGTGTCGCTCCCTGGACACCCACCTTGCTCCTCCCGTGGCAGAGCGATCGCTGCCAGTAGCTCCGGGTGGTTTAGGACACCCCTTGCTGGTGTCACTACTTGCAGCCATTAATTACGGCCTAATTGGATTTCCCCCTCCCTCAGTCCTCGCTGACACTGTCTAATAACCCCTGTCCATGGCCTTGTGGGGTTTGTGACCTGCAGTTTGGCACACAGCGACTTTAATTACTGCTGTTAATTAACCAAGAGGGGGATGGTGTCCAAGAGTGCTTGTTAGGCCTGAAACAAGAATGTTTTGGGAACAGAAGCGTGTTGGGAGGGAGGACTTGCAGTGTTCTGCCTGCTGGGGAGTGCCAGGCTCAGCTGTTGAAATAATTCTCTTTTTTAATGTTACTCTTTAATTTTAAAAGATGTTTTACTGCTCAATCTCAAGGCTGGTTGCATGGAATTGAATCATCGAATGGTTTGAGTTGGAAGGGATCTCAAAGATCATCCAGTTCCAACCCCCCTGCTGTGGACAACATTGCCAACCACTAGATCAGGCTGCCCCAGAATTGGTGGTTTAATGCTTCCAAAATGCATTTTCCCCATTGATTTATAATAATGGAGATTTATAATCATCAGTTAACAGGAGCTTTAGTTTATCTTGGCAAATGACGAGCAGTTCTGCAGCGTAGCTCCAAGTGATGTTCCTCCATCTCACTCCGAGCCGCAGCTCTGTGTCTTTTGGTGTTAATTCCCCTTTCTAGGTCGAGAGAGGTTCTCCTCCCCCTCTACTCTGCCCTGGTGAGGCCACATCTGGAATATTGTGTCCAGTTCTGGGCCCCACAGTTCAGGAAGGACAGGGAACTGCTGGAGAGAGTCCAGCACAGAGCCACCAAGATGATGAAGGGAGTGGAGCATCTCCCTGCTGAGGAAAGGCTGAGGGAGCTGGGGCTCTTTAGCTTGGAGAAGAGGAGACTGAGGGGAGACCTCATTAATGTTTATAAATATGTAAAGGGCGAATGTCAGGAGGATGGAGCCAGGCTCTTCTCAGTGATGCCCAATGGTAGGACAAGGGGCAATGGGTGTGAGCTGGAACACAGGAGGTTCCACTTAAACTTGAGAAGAAACTTCTTTCCAGTGAGGGTGCCAGAGCCCTGGGACAGGCTGCCCAGGGAGGGGGTGGAGTCTCCTTCTCTGGAGACATTCAAGACCCGCCTGGACGCCTTCCTGTGTGATCTCATTTAGGTTCCTGCTCTGGCAGGGGGGTTGGACTGGATGATCTTTTGAGGTCCCTTCCAATCCCCAACATTCTGTGATTCTGTGGGACCAGTTTTTTAAGAAAACACATAAAAACCCCTGGGCACAGGCTGGCAGAAACACCCAGCTGATCAGCTTTTCTCTGCCAACAGATACGATCACATTCTGAAGTGGGAGCTGTTCCAGCTGGCGGATCTGGACACGTACCAGGGGATGCTGAAGCTGCTCTTCATGAAGGAACTGGAACGGATCGTGAAGCTGTACGAGGCGTACAGGCAGTCCCTGCTCACCGAGCTGGAGCACCGCAAGCAGAGGCAGCAGCGGTACGCCCAGCAGCATGGCAAGAATTTCTAAGCTACCAATTCATTCACAGACTTTACAAGGACATGAAGAGCTTTAAAAAAGGAAAGGTTTTCACACTTAAAACTCTGAGAAAAAGTGCTTTTGTTGAAAAGGCAGCTTATTTTTGTTGACTTTGCACCTTTGTTATTATCCTCTTGAATATTTTTCTACATGTATGATGTATTGTTTATAAAAATGAAAAACTTTGGTTAATCTTTTTCCATACGAGAACTAGTTTATTATTCTGAGAACCAGCACGGAGTTTAACCAGAGACTTGTTTCTGGTATTCTTTTTATTTTTATTATTTTTTTTCTCCTAGCAGTCAGCTGTATTATTAAGAAGCTGACTATATATTTTTTTAAAGGGCAATAAGATGCAACTATATGAAATGTCCTGGATTCAAAATAATGGTAAAATCCAAATGAATATCTCTGTTGATTTCCCCTCTGGACTTCCAATCCCCCTCTGGAGAGAGGGGTCTGCTCTGTGTTTACAGCTTTAATGTACAGAACACCCCCACCCTTCCTCATCACTTCAGCAAAGTGAACTCTCAGTTGCCTTATTTTTTAACTTTAAATCAGAACTGCTTTAGATTTACTACTAATTTTCACAGGAATTAGTCAGAGGGGAACTAACTGCTCGTACCTTCTCAAAGACCAAGATCTCTCAGCAGATTTTTCACCAGGTTTTTTAAACACGAGGTAAACTGCATTTCACAAACCATGACCCAGGTAACAGCACTGTCTGACCAGCTCACCAACCAGCTGCACCACGGGAAAAATCAGGGATGAAACAACAATTACTCTATATTTTTTTTAAACGAGCTTTTTGTCTTTGTATTAAAGCTTCTTTACTTGGGGAAAATTGATAATTGTACAGTTCCCTTTTCCAATATTTTCATTTGGTTCCTTCATTGTTCTGAAATGTTATTTATGGATTCTTTTTAGTGCAATAAACATTGTTGCAGACAAAAAAAAAAGCAAACATTTCTTGTAAATCCTGTTAATTCAATAAAAATCATGTTGTTTAATGAAGGAAGGGTTTTCTAACTGATTTTTTTTAGAACATTAAATAAAATGTTGTTATAACCAATAAAAAGATCTGATTCCGAGTGGTGAAAAGCAGTAGCTGGGGGTTCTCTGAAGACTTTTAAAACCTGGTTTAACCCGACTAGTGGCAGAAGCACCTCCCAGAGGTGTCACACCCAGGGAAGGAGACAGACCAGAGCAGTATTTTAAACATATAAAATTAAAACAGGCCAAAAAGAAAACCCAAGAATATCAAAACCCCAAGAGGAGAAGCTCTCACTGCGTTAGTCAATAACTGCTTCCTGTTTAATGAACTTCTTAGGAACCAAAAGCAAACTTTTAATAGTTCTGACAATAAAAGAATAAACTTGAGCCCACGTTCTATGCACTGTAATGAAGTTATATACAGAAATACAGCGACACTTGCCCCGGACATGTACAGAGTGATGCTGTGTGCCTCGCTCACAAACAGAGTACGCTTTCCGTACAAGATCATTCACGTACCACAGCAGAAGTGCCCTTACAGTTGCTGATAAAGCAAGTTAATACATTGTTTTAATTTTTTTTAATTATGTTTATGTAATTAAATAGTTAATTAACGAAAAAAAAACTTGGTTACATGTTATAACTTGTTTGTAAGTTGAAAATAAGTTGGGTTTTTTTTTTAATAACGCTAAAGTCTGGAAGATTTTTAGTTGCTGTATCATGTAAATGATAATAATTTCTTCAGTGTAATTCGTAACTAATTAAGAAAGGGCAAATAAGGCTTTGTAAAGGAGCTGGGAAGAACGCTGGCTGTGACAGACTCGAAGCACTTTGTCGTGGCAGCAATAACCAGTTATGTACATATGAACAAAACCAAAAACACGCCGACATCTTCCCGGCAAACACCGAACGCACTGAACCACCTTACACGTGACTTGTTCTCCCCTCTCCCTGTTCCGCGGCAGGAGCTTGTGATGGGTACGAGGATGAGAGTGTGGAAGGGAGGAGATGGCTGCCCTGGGTCATGCAGGGATGGGCACGCGCCTGGATTACACCTTCTTCCTCTCTGGGCCCTCGGCGGGTTCCGCTTTCTGTGCCGGGAAGGCGTGGTGGTACAAATGTCTGTGCGTCGCGGCGGCGCTGTACAGCTTGTACAGAGCCTGGGGGAGGAGAGAGAGAGAGAGAGAGAGGATGGTGACATCCCCAGGACGGTGACATCCACAGCCTAGGACAGTGACATCCACAGCCTAGGACAGTGACATTCCCAGCCCAGGACGGTGACACCTCCAGCCCAGGATGGTGACATCCACAGCCCAGGACGGTGACATCCCCAGTCCAGGACAGTGACACTCCCAGTCCAGGATGGTGACACCTCCAGCCCAGGACAGTGGCATTCCCAGTCCAGGACAGTGACATCCCCAATCCAGGACGGTGACATTCCCAGCCTAGGATGGCGACACCTCCAGCCCAGGATGGTGACACCCCCAGTCCAGGACGGTGACATCCCCAGCCCAGGATGGTGACACCCCCAGTCCAGGACGGCGACACCTCCAGCCCAGGATGGTGACACCCCCAGGACAGTGACACCCCCAGCCCCACTGCGTCCGACACGCACAGCCTGTGCCGTTCGTGCCGCAGCGGCAGGGTCAGACCAGTCACAACGTGCTGTTTGTTTTGTGCACCAACTCTTTGATCGTGTCAAGTGTCCCAAGAGGGAAAGGAGTCAAGATCACTGGTTTTGTTCATTTTTCCAGTGTCTCAGCTATGGCAGGAGCCCCTCGAGTTGCATCAAACCAAGCGGTACCCAAAGTACGAGGAAGGGACTTACAGGGGTTGTTTTTTCCTACGTGTTTCACTCCCAGTTTAATTTCTGCATCCTCAGCATTTTGTTTCACACCAGCAGGCAGACACGTAGTTGATCACAGGGAGGGTTTTGCTGTGTTACGGGGACCTGGTTTATCAGGATCATTTTTCTGCAGGCAAATGCACTTTATTTTTATTTTTATTTGTATTTTTATTTTTATTTTTATTTTTATTTTTCCTTCCAATTCAAACCCATTCCCTTCGTACCCGGGTGCATTTTCCTGGCCGTCAGAGCAGCCTGTGCTGCAAACAGCACGTGTGCAGCCCTGTTTCTGCAGAGCGTGGGTGTCATCAGGCTGCCAACCTTGGAAGTGTCTTCACAGGGGGTCAGAGGGTGACAGACCCCAGGGTCAGCCCGAGCAGGGGTGGCTGCAGGGCCGGTACCGGTGTGTGGTCAGTCGGTGTGGCCGTGGGTTGTGTTTCCCCTACAGAATTAACATCAGGGTGGTCACGGGGCTGAGACACGGCTCTGAGCTGCTGCAGGTGACAGGGAAGCCTGTCCCCAACCCTGTGGTGGCTTTTATACCCAGCACAAGTAGCACAGGAGGGGCCACAATATGGGTCTGGCTGCTGAGAACTCGGTACAAACGGCTGGCAAAGCTCTGATGTGTCTATTGCAAATGAATTTGTAATTGGGGAAAAACAAAGCAAAACAAAACCAAACCCAACCAAGCACCCCCTCAGCTCCTGCTGGGGACCCGGAGGCTGCTGGGGAGCCAGGACTAGCTCAGGACGGGTGGGAAGAGGGAAGGGACTGGCAGGAAACCAGGCGATGTGTGTTCCTCGTGTGTGTGGGTGTTGGATGGAGCAGGCGAGGCAGACCCCGCAGCGAGGAGGAGGATGGGGGGGGGGTGAGAAGACTCCAGGGGTGTTTCAGCTGATGCTGTGACCACATCCCAAACAGGCTGTAGGAGCTGGAGGTGAGGTTTTTTTTTGCATGCAAGTGTTTTTGGGAAGGCAGGGGACTGATGGAGGAGACTTCATGCAGCTTCTCTGTGTTTCTTTCTTGAAAACACACCTTCAAATCCTGCACAAGTGCCCCTGCAGCATTTTGTGCTATTTTAGGCTTTTTTTCCATGCCAAATCAGCCTCACAGAGCTGGCTTTGACTTGACAGGATTTGTTCAAGAGCTCATCGGTAGCAAAGACCACGGTCTGTCTCTCTTGCTGTTGCACAAGCCAGAGCAAAGCCCACGGAGCCAGAGGTCAGTGAGCTTTGAGCCGCTCAGCATTTCAACACAGCGAGGTACCAAACCGGCTGGGGGGGAAGGAATGGGTTGATTTTTTAACTAATTTTTTTATTTTAAATGGCCTTTGGGATCTTTCTTTTAAGAGGAGGAACTTCCCACATAACTTGGTGGCTGAAAAGTGTGATGACACTGACAGACAGAGGGTTTGGTGAGACGATAAAAGATGGAGCTGTTTTTGTCCCACACCTCAGTGCGACCGGGCAGCGCCTGGCTCCACCAGGATTAATGTACGTGCACAATAATACAGGCTGGTGAGAATGCT
>NW_010335890.1:9146-15448 GCF_000700745.2 Antrostomus carolinensis
CTAACGAGGTTTTGCCTAAACAAGCTTCCAGTCACCCTTGGTGCAGGCCTGGCAAGCAGCTCAGCGCTGTGCTCCTGTGACACTTGGCAAGTGGAGCCTCAGCGAGCCCAGCACAGGAGGGACGGCCGTCACCCCAGCTCCCCTTGGAGCAGTTCCCCTGCCAAGCTGGGTGAGAGGAGCTGCCCTCAGCCTGCAGCCACAGGAAGAACTTGGGTAGATCACATACACCCCCCGGGCTCTGCCTTTGGCTTATTCAATCCAATACGGGGTGTTCTGCCGAAAACACAACACGCGGCACTTCAGCAGCACGGTGTGGGGGCTCCTCGGCTGGGGAGGTGGGAGCTCTGCCAGCACGATGCCCCCACGGTTGGTGCTACGAAACAAACTGGTGCTTTAATTTGACCTCTCAGCACAACAGGAAAATAAATCCTCAAACGGAATTGATGAGAGGAAGATGAAAATCCCCATCGTAACACACTCCCCACCCCGAATCTCTCCCCGACTTGGCTTCCAGCACCGCCTGGAGTGCAGCGCCCACGCTTAACTCCCTTCCTCAGGCATCTGGATCACGGGGAACAACCAGAGTCCAGCTGCCATCACATGTCCTGGTGCAGGGTGAAGGTGCCACCGCTGCCCAGAGCCCTCACAGCCCCTCACCCTCCGCAAGCCCAAAGGCAGCGACGTGGCTGAAACGTGCAGCTGAGCCCCAGACGCTTTCCCCGGGGAGCCCACGGCCCAGCTGGCGCTTGGGAGCCCAGTGGTGTTGCATGCGGAGAACAAGAGTCACTTACCTCATTCGTGCTTCCCTGGGGAGAGGCATTGGGAAGAAAAAGGGGGAGAAAGAAGAGAAGAAGAGAAAAAAAAAGCATCTCTGTGTATCACGCACACCCACGGCAGCGCACAGTGCTCACACCTCTGGCCAGAGCCACTTGCTGGTGCCAGCACGGCAGTGTCCTCGCCCAGCACAGGCTGTCCCTCTTGCAGGACCCCTCAACGGCTCCGTCCACCCCTCCTGCAGCCGGTCCCACCGCCACGGGACACTGAGCACTCACACAGGACAGAGCCACTGTTCTTTACACCCACCCAGGGCACTCGGCCACCAGCCCTGCACATCATGGTGAGCCCAATCCCGCTGCCCAAGCCCAGCCTGGGCACAGCTCCTGCTCGGGAGAACTTTCCCCTGGCTTGGAAAGCTGTGCCCGCAGGGTCAGGGGGCACCGGGGAGCAGCCACAGGCACTTTAACCTCTTTATTTTTTCCCCAGCTGGGCTGGTTGCAAGTGGGCAGTGTCTCTGGCTGCGTCCTGTTCTTGCTCAAACACTGGTTCCTGCACAGGGAGGGACAAACACCGGCCTTAAACATCTCCCAAAGGCACCCGGGAAGGGTCCCCGAGCGAAGAGCCGCGGCGCAGGCACCGACGGCACCGCAGCGGGGTTTACTCTGGACACTGGGGCAGGAGGCATCCAGGCGATGGGCTGCGCTTGCTCTCCCATCTATCTGCCTTATTTTAGAGGCAGCCCAGCTGAGCAACATCACTCAGCTTCACTGGATGAAGAAACTGAATCATCAAAGGTTTGGTTTTTAACCCCAAAGCTGCAGGTTGAGCTCCAGCAGCAGCTCCCTGCGCAGCAATGGGAAGAAAGGAAACGCGGTCGGTCTCAATCAGAAACTGGCTGGTGGATAAGGATCAAGGAAGGAGCAGGGAAAGCTGGTGAGAACAGCTCTGTTCCCCTTGGAGCAGTACAGAAAGGAAACCCAGGACTGCAGCTGGTGGCTTTGTAGGGCAGAGTAAACAGTGAGCTCAGCCAGCTCCAGCCTTTCCCCAGCAGATCTGCAACCGGGAGAAGGAAGGGGGAGAGGAAGGACCAAGCGTTACAAACACCGGGAGATGACCCCTCCAGGGCCAGGCACCTACGGGGGGTGATTTCTCCCTGTGACCATTTTTAAGCTTTTTCAGAGGTGTTTCTGTTTGACACCAGGGCCCAACCAAGACTTCCCACGTTGTTTGGGGAAAAAAAAGAAAAAGAAATCTAAAGAGAGTGGGTGAGACCAACTGACCCAGCACAGCTGCGGCTGTACTGGGAAAGGGAGTGCCAGCACCAGAACCAGGCAGAGTTGAGACCTGGCCTCGGTCTCTGGCAGACCCAGGGAGAGTCAAAACCCTGCCCTGAACCAGGGGAGAGATATGGGTTTGTATTTGTGACGTACACACAGCCATGCACACAAAAACCACACGCACTGGCTCTGAGAACACCTCCCCACTGGGACCCTGGGCAAAGCTGCCCCATCCCTGCAAGGTCTGAGGCTCCACAAACCAGGGTTTGGTGATGGGTAAGACACAAAATTAAAACAAAGACAGAACAAAATAGCTTGCTGTGAGTTTTCTCATCCCCAGCTCGGGTCTACATGGCTTGTCTTTGACACTGGGCAGGATTCAGAGGCTCAGACATGAGCAGGGGAAGGGGTGGGGTGGCTCCTGCTCTCAAACCCACCTCATACCACCTACAACCACAGGGCAGCCCTACCCAGGCCCATCTCCAGTCCCTAAGACATCTCCCCTTACAATCAACTCTACAAACTGAGCTGAAAACATATCCTCTGTCCCTGTTTTCCCCATCTAGAAGGTCTAAGGAATGGCCTAAAACTCATTGTCCTGCTGTCTGAAGAAGACACAGCACAGCTCTTCCTTCTCTCACTGATCACAGCACAACCAGCTCAAGCAGCTGGATCTGCCCAGGCAGGCCCAGCTGGAGCATCTAACAACCCTAAATGCAAATACAAAAGCCATTTCCAAAGGGGATGAAAAGCCCCCAGGACACTCAACGCTTAAGAACTTGTTGGGGTTTGTTTGTGTTTGTTTGAAATCAAAAGCTCTTTATCCTACCTGGTCCCATAAGGCTGCGGCCACTTGGTCTATTACTGCGCCCAGTTCTCTGTACTCCCCAGAGTATCTGATATAAGCCCAGGTACACAGTGTGATAAGTGTCAAGCCCATGATCATGTTGCACAGACTGGCTATGATGTCCAAGCCAATGAAGCCGGTCACTCCAGCTATCACATAAGTGATGAAGATGACCACAAAGAGCGTGGCGGGGGTGCGGGCGGCGTGGAAGATGTTCTTGCTGTCGTTGTGCTTGATGTATTGGATGTAGAGCTCGTCTATCTCGTTCTCCAGCTGCTGGAGGTAGCGACGGCTGAATTCCTCCCCACCCATCTTCTTCACCCCGCGAAACAGCTTCACAGCTTCTTCCTTCAGCTCCATGTGTTTGGTCTGGAGGTCACTAGGTGCAAGGAAGGGCTTGTCCCCACCACAAACCTGCGTGAAAAACACAGTCCAATCACTTCAGAAACCACAGCTCCTGCACTCTGCCATGCAAACCACTGGTATCAGGGCTCTACAAGCTCCTGTTCCTGCACTAGATCCTGCAGGAAGACCTTCATGACTGTGCTGTCCACCTGGGACAGCTCTGCAAGGTGCAGGTTAAAACAGGACAGCGGGTGTCTGCACTGGGAAGCTGCATCCCACAGCTCCCTTACACACAATTCACTCACAGCCTGAGCCAAGATCTTGGGCAACACTTGATGGCTGAGCTACACTGACCAGCAGGACCCTGCACACCAGCATGTTCTGGAAATTCTTCAGCATTTTCCTTCTGCTTCAGAGTATGGACACATTAGTTTTAAGGCCCAGGGCAGTTTGGTCACGCAGCTCCGTACCTTCTTCCTGCCAAGAGGCAGCCATCTCCCATACTGCTGAACAGAGTGAGAGCCTGGAAGTGGCTGGAGAGAGGCTGGGGTCTGAGCTTCACCTTAAAACATCACAACCGTGTCCTCACCAGAGCTGAGAGATGGGCTGACAGGGTGGGGTGTAGGTGAAAAGCCACTTATAATGACTGTAGCCACTAATTAAGCACCAGCCATAGCACAGGTTTCACGGTCACCCAGCGCTGCCACCCCACTACACCACATTTTTGGGTTCATTTACCCACACTGGGGAACACTGGGAAGAGGATGTCAATTCAGCAGAGGCCACGCAGTCTGCAAAAAGCTGCCATGGGATGAAACAGTGACCATTTGTCAATCACCCTCCCCTGTCCTGCCATGACACCCTGAGCGGGTGTTGCTCTCCTCCACCCTGTGAGACAGCCCCTTTTCCACCATGAACAGAGGAGAGACCCTCTTTGAAACCTTGAACATGCAGCACTGTAACCAGTCCTGGCCAAAGTCCATGCAGGATGTTATCTACCAGAAATCCAGGCAGGGATGTTTCCCCAGGAGGACAGGAGAGTCAGGAGATGCTAGTGCTGTGAAAGGACATGCTCAGCACCACCTACCTCTTCCATTCTCCTGCTGTAGGTGTCTTTGGCAGTGGCAACCGCTGCTAAGTTGTTGGCTTCTGCTGTGGCCTGCAAAGAAGGGTAAAAGAGGTACAAAGTTCAGCTGTAGAAAGACAGGGTTATCGAGTGTCACTGCAGAGAGTAGCAGCCACTGGCTGCGTGGGTACCCATGGTCCACACGTGTACGTGGCCAGAACATGAGCATGGCGCAGAATTAAACAGCTCCCTTGTCTTGGCCAAGTGTACTCTCCCCAGCCTCTGACTGATGCTAAATAAAATCATCCCGTATTTAACACATCCAGTCTCCTCAGTCCACCCCAGGCAAAAGCCTGCATGGAGAGAGGATTCCTACTCTCCAAGCCAGAGCAACTAAAACTTTGGCTTCGGCTGTGGGAAACAGATAAAAGGCTCAGTCGTGTGTAAACAGTTACAGCTGCAACCTCCCGCAAATCCACCCGGCTCAGAGAGCTGAGCTGCAGCCCAGCAGCCGCTGCCCGCCTGCAGAGCCCTGTCACCTCCACGCAGGGCCCTGTCACCTCCACGTGCGGCCCCACCACAGCCAAACACAATGCTGTTCACCTGTGGGGGAATGGTTCCAGCTGAGCTGGCTGAGCTGTGAGCACAGGCAGGGAGTCACCACGGTCCGGCCAAGGTGTACAAGCCATGCTGCTGCAATTGCTAAAGCATATCAGACTCGTGACTGCCAAATCCAAATCCTTCCAAGAGGGGTGTTCCTTGGGTTGCTACACTAAGGCATTTGAAATAAAATCACTGAAGACACAAGTGGGGCCTACAGGAAGGCTGGGGAGGGAATTTTTTCAAGTGCACGTAGTGACAGAACAAGGGGTGATGGCTTTAAACTGAAAGAGGGGAGATGGAAATGAGATGTGAGGAAGAAATTGTTTGGTGTGAGGGTGGTGAGACAGTGTCCCAGGTTGGTCAGAGAAGCTGTGGCTGCTCCTCCCTGGAAGTGTTCTTGGCCAGGTTGGATGAGGCTTTGAGCAACCTGGTCTAGTGGAAGGTGTCCCTGCTGCTGATGGCAGAGGGTTTAGAACTAGATGATCCTTAAGGTCCCTTCCAACCCAAACCATTCGATGATTCTAAGTGCTGCGCTAGCTGGACACCTCTGACAATGAACTGGCAATCAATGGCAATTACAGTGCATGAACGCCCACCAGCTCACGCTCACATACCTGCAGCATTGACTTCGGGTGTGGCAATTCTTCCCCTTGGTAGATCTTTATGTATGCCTGCAAAACAGTGCACAGCAAATGAAATCACCTCGGATATGGCATTCACCAGCGACATGCAAACACCCCCACCCAGATCTAGGCACAGCTTTAACAGGATGTTAAAAGCACGGAAGAGGAGGATGTTCCTGGCACAAGGCAGCTTCATTAAAATGTGCCAGTAGTCATGACAACAGAAATAAGCTTTTTCCAAAGGCAATGAGCCCACCTCCCCCTGGTCCTCACTTCTCCAGGGGAGGAAAACAGCCCTGCCTGCTTCTTGGGCTTACTGCATGGTCAAAACACGACCGTGAGGTGTTTGCTTTCTGCAGCAACAGGAGCCAGGACTATGAGCTAGACCAAGAACATTCCCTGCAGCTGGCCTGCTTGCTGCTACTTTCACCTTTAATTACAGCAAAAATGCCACAGATTAATAAGCCAAATTTCTCTTAAATAAACCAGTACCTTAAAATACTCCACAAGGCCTCGACAGGTGATATGGTTTCCATTGATCTCCTTAACATCCAGGCTCTCGGGACTAAGAAGCCAAGGAATCAAAATCTTCAAGTTCTTGATGAACTCATCGTCTATTTCTGGAAACAAAACCCAATGTCATCAGTACCAGCCCAACATCAGACTTGTGCTTCAATGTGCACTCACGTGAAACAAGAGCAGGAGAGTCATGCCAGCATATCCTCAGCGCTACCTCTGGGCATATCAAGGATAAGAGGGTCATT
>NW_010335891.1:0-6146 GCF_000700745.2 Antrostomus carolinensis
CAAACCAGTCTGGGATTCTATGATTCTACTTGCACAATCATCAACCATTTCTAACATGAGAACTTCTCCAGCCAGAAATTGGGTTGTTTTAGGAACATTTTGGAGTGATTTTGTGGCTTTTTGAAGATGAAAACAACAGCATTAATATTAATTCAATTATAGGAATAATCTGTTTGTTGTCCCATCCTCTCTGCTTTGATGGGACCAGTGTGACCCCACAAAGACCCTCACCTTATGGTAGGGTCACAGCAAGATGCTCGGTGCTAAAGAAGTCCATCCTGGTGATTAATTAATCATTAAGACAATTAATTCAAATGACCCAGCTGGAAAGGAAGCAGCTCCACAGCTGAAGGTGGACATGACCTTCTAAGGGTTATGTCCATGGGTCATTGCACCTTCTTCTGAGTCAAGCAAACTTGAAGCAAAGCTGTAGGGTTTTTAGGTCTTTCTACAAAGCTATGGGAGATCTCTGGAGAGCAGCTCGTTTGAGGGAGCTGCCTTTCCTAAAGCTCTTTTTTATGTCTTTATGAATAATTTGGCAATTGTGCGTTTGAAGCGGGTGAGGTCTGTGGGATGGAGCTGTAGAAGGCATCTCAGATCCATACCCCATTGCCTTGGGGGCTCTGGAGCTGACAAAACCTGTGCTGCCAGGCTGTGAAAGCTGAGGAGGAGATCCCTGATGCTGGATTTTGGAAGCCCTCAGCATGCTGTGCTGTATGGCTGATGGTTGGAAGAGGACCCTCCAACCCTGCCTGTGCTGCCCCATGTCTGGTAATGCCTGATGGAGCAGTTTGGGGGCTGCAGAGGTGTGATTGTGGCAGGATGTGGGATCTGAGCTTGGACGTGTGGCAGATGCAGGACAGAGTCACAGAATCACAGTGGTTGGAAAAGCCCTTGAAGCTCCTGGAGTCCAACCATGAACCCAACACTGACGAGTCCCCTGTGACTAACCCATGTCCCTCAGCACTGTGTCTACACGACTCTTCAATCCCTCCAGGGATGGGGACTCCACCACTGCCCTGGCCAACCCCTTCCAATGCCTCAGAACCCTTTCAGCAAAGAAATTCTTCCTCACATCCCATCTCAACTGCCCTGGCCACAACTTCAGCCCATTTCCTCTTGTCCTGTCCCTTGGGCCTTGGTTGAACAGACCCACCCCCACCTCTCTCCACTCTCCTCCAAGGGACTTGCACAGAGCCACAAGGTCTCCCCTCAGCCTCCTTTGCTCCAGGCTCAACACCCCCAGTTCCCTCAGCTGCTCCTCATACAGGGGGCTCTGCCATGGAGATGATGGACATACTCAGTTCCCTTCCCCAGATGTCAGGTCCATGGTCTCTGTTAGCCCCATGGTACTTGACTGGGCTGTATTGACCTCCCTCCAACCCAAGGCTCACCAAGGCTCTGCAGACAGACTCCTTGGACCTTCCCCAGCATTCCTGGGAGTCCACTGAGGTGCCTCCAAACCCTGCTCCCAGGATCCCTGCTCCACAGGTGGGGACAATCACCAATCTACCCCCATTTCTCTGCTTGTTGCAGGTCCTTGATCACCTTGATGACCACCTGAAGAGATCCCAATACTTCCGATTCCTGTGGTTCCCTCACAGTGAGAACGTCAGTGTCATCTACCAGGATCCTACCAACAAGGCAAGTCCCACCAGGTTCCATGTAGGAAGGGAGAAGGACATGTGCACAAAGCTGGATGCTCTTCCAGAGCTGGTGTTTTAGGATGGGCTGGCACTGCAAGGGCTGCTGGGGTGGTTGGGAAACACCATTTTGGGGTTGGGTTGGATTCTGCACGTGCTCCATGGTCTGGGGATCCCAGGACACAGATGCAGCTGAGGCTGTCCAAGCTCTCAGCATCCTCATGACAAAGCCTGGTTTCTTTCTGGAGCTGGATGTGACCCTGTTTCATCAGGGGAGAGACATTTGAGGAGTTCTGGGGTCTCCTTATCCAAACTCCTGCTCCCAGCTTGGTCCTGGTCCAGGACCTTCATACCTGCTAGCAAGAAAGCTGCAAACCTTGCTAGTCCCTAATGACCATCATCTTCCTCTGCTTGGCTTTGCAGCCCCCCTCTTCCTCTGCCAACTGGTTGTGGGACTATGCTGTTGGCTACTACTTGCTGGAGTTTCTGCTCTGGATCAGGTAGGAACGTGCTCTGGGCAGCAGTTGGGGACAAATGAGGTCGAGGAGGTTTCTCCAGGGCTGGCCTCATCCAGCTCTGTTTTCTACATCTCTACATTGAAACCCATGCTGCTGTGGTGGGAATCTCAGGGAAGATGGCAAGAGGGGATTCTGAGGCTCATCCCTAGGGAAGAAGGAGATGCTTGGTCTTCTCCAAGCAAGCTCCTGTGCAGGAGGAGCGGGTTTGGGCTGGGATGGATGTCTGGAGCTGCACTGCCCTCTCGTGTGCATAGAGATGGAGCAGCACACTGAGACTGTTGTGGATTTGCAGCAGCAAAAGAGCTTTTTGGAGGACAGTGTTGACTGTGAACATGTCCTGAGCACCAGGGTGGAGAAAGGAGATCCAGCCAGGTCATGGAGCTTGGGCTGAGAAGCAGGACCTTGGTGGAACAAGGAAGCCAAGCTGAACTCCATGAAGAGGGAAAAGAGGGGCCACAGTCACTTTGGACTGTGCCAAGGGGTCCACCCTGCCACTCCACCCTGTCCCCAGTAGCTCTTGGTCCCCCAGTGCCAGGATGCCTGGGAGGCACTGAGGTCTCAAGGAGAAGGGAAGGTGGTGACCAAGCACCCCTTTTCTAACCTGCAACAAGAAGAGGAGCTGAGGACAAGGGTGCAAGGTCCAAGATCAGGTGGGATGAGCACAAGCAAGCTCTTGACAAAGCTGCAGGACCTCATGGGCTCCAGCACCCTGGGAGGGGGCTGCAGCTTTGCAACCCCTTGAGGAACATCTCCTTTCCCACCATCCTCAGATCATGGCTTGTGGCATCAAAGCTCACACCCTACCCTTGGCAAATCCCTGGGCAGCAGCTTTGGGTTCAGATCTCACCTCCTTCTCTCTCCCCTACAGCACTTTTGTGCCCAGCTTGGTGTGCTGGATCAACCGCTTCTTCTTCTGGCTCCTCTTCAGTTCCCGGGTGGAGAACATCGCCATCAGCTACAAGATCTTCAATTACGAGTGTCGCTTCAAGCAGCATGTTCAAGATTGGGCCATCCCCATGTAAATGTCTCTACAGACCCTCCCTGTCCATCCCAAACCACATACCATCCCCTGCCTGGAGCAGGAGCAAAGCCATGGAGAAAGGGACTTAGCTAGGAGGCACCATTCCTACCTCCTCCTTAGCATGGAGACCCTTCTACATCTCTGTCCTGGGGTACCCAATCCACACCACACCATATCTTGGGGCTTTGTGAACCCCAAAGCAATGGGAGGGATGTTCTGGGACGTGCCAAACCATTCCCTGAATTAGTGTGGGACCAAGGATGGAGCTGTGGGGATGGAGGTTCAAACCCCAAAGAGAGCTGGTTGTGCCCATGCTGATATTAACCAGGGCTGGGGGCTTCTCCTGGGCAGTGAGAAGACAAAGGAAGCCTTGTTGGAGCTGAAAGCTGCTTTGGAGAACAACCCCAAGATGGTGGCTCATTACCCTGTGGAGGTGCGCTTTGCTCGTGGGGATGAGATCTGGTTGAGTCCTTGCTTCCAGCGAGACAGCTGCTACATGAACATCATCATGTACAGGTGAGTCGTGTCCCCATTCCACCTCCATCTCCTCCTCTTCCACCTCTCCAGGTCAGGGTGTTGGTGCACCAGGAGCTATGACCAGAGATCCAGCAGCAGCAAAGAGGTGACCTAGGGAAGTGGTGGAGTCCCCATCCCTGGAGGTGTTTACAAGATGGGCAGATGAGGTGCTCAGAGACCTGGTTCAGTAGTGGACAGGTATGGTTGGACTCAATGATCTCAAAGGTCTTTTCCAACCAAACAATTCTGTGATTCTATGAAATGTGGACCTCCAACACACCAGCACCAGCTCTTCACTGGCTCTGGAGATCTGGATCAGACAAGCTCCTGCATCTTTGCCTGCTCACCCCACTCAGATATTGGCAGGTGCCAAGTCAGAAGGGATGGAGTGGACTTGGAGCACCCTAGAGCCACCCACCCCAGTTTCTTGAGGATGTTGTCCTACATGAGGGTCTACTGACCAAGTGCTGGTGGCATGCTGGTTCCCAAAGGGTTTCCATCATCTGGTGCTGATCAAAGAGCCTGTGATGGGTCCCTGAGGTTGTCCTTCTCCTCAGGTTGTCCTTCTCCCTTTCTGGGGGGAGTTTCCTGGGCATGTAAATCCCACCCCAGCCTCTGCTAATGTCCTTCCTGCCTGACCCCCCCCAGACCCTACGGGAAGAACGTCCCTCGCCTCAACTACTGGCTGACCTATGAAGGCATCATGAAGAAGTATGGTGGGAGACCACACTGGGCAAAGGTAATGATGTCCCTGCTCCTTTAGGAAGGAGGGTCCTTCCCCCTTTTCCATCGTGGATCCTTTTGGAAGGGGGGGTTTGCAGTCAAGACAGGGTCAGAGGATGTCCCTCACATCATGCTGGTCCTAGAGGGAGATGGGTGCCTTGAGGAGATGGTGTTCCCATGTTTACCACCCAACTTGGGCATGTAGATAAGGGGATGGAGGTCCCACCACTTCTGCAGGGGCTTCCCACAGCACATAGTGGTGGGGGTCCAGGGTCAGCAATACATTCCTCAGTGATGGACAACTCTCCTGGACATTTTCTCTCCTGCAGGCCCACAGCTGCACTAGGAAGGACTTTGAGAAGATGTACCCAGCCTTTCCCAAATTCTGCTCCATCCGGGAGAAGCTGGACCCCACAGGGATCTTCCTCAACACCTACCTGGAAAAGGTGTTTTACTGAAAAGGCCAATGTAGAGGATGGAGGAAAAAAATCAACCATGACTCCCAGTTCTTGGGACATCCCAAAGCTCCTGGTCCTCTGTGGTCCCAAGGTGCTGCACCTCCAGCTGTGCCCTCATCTGTCGTGACAGCAGGTCCCACAGGCAGGGACATGCTCTGATCTTGATGGTAACAAGGTGCCTGGAAATATCTCCTAGAAACCAGCAGCTCAGGGAAGGACCATGTCCCCGTTCCCCCCAAGACCTGTACAGCCCCAAGTGCCTCCTCTCCAAGCCAACATCTCAATAAAGACCTTTCTTTGAGCAGATCTTATCTGATCCTGTGCTTTCAGCTTGGACATGTGTGTTTTGGAGGTGTCCAGCCCTGGGAACCAGGGAGGGGGTTTGGTGTCCCCACTGTGAAGGTCAGGGTTGGGTGTGGAGACCAGAGCCCATTGCACAGCCTGGGACTGGTGTCATCCGTGTCCCCAAGCTCAGATCATCTCCCTCTCAGAAGCAGGCAGACAGATTTTGGAAGGAAGAAGCTGCCTGCCAGGTCCACCCCAGCCCAGCTCATGTTGGTCTAAGGGAAGCCATGTGTGGGCAGATGGGTTGTGTCCTCTCCCAGGTGGAACCACAGCTTCCAAAACCTACAGGAGATGCTTCTCAGGATGCAGTGGGATGATGTCCATCCTCCTGTCTCTCCTCCTAAAAACCATCCCTGCTAGACTGACCTGAAAGGTGATGGTCCAAGCACCACTTGTATCTCCAAATCTCCAAGAGATGGGGAGGGGACGTGGGTTTCTCCAGAGGAGAGGCAGGATTCCTCAGGATGGCCAGGACAGATGGACAGCAAGTTGACAACACTTCTAGAGAGACACCATCCAGTACCACACACCATCCTGCCCTGCGGGGTCCTGTGGGAAGTGAGTACAAGATTTTATGGGACACTGGTTGGTCAGACCCTCTGCCACCCACTCCTGCCATGGTTTCCCTGGGTGTCCTCTCCTCACAGCTTCACATGCACCATGGCCTGGGGGTCTGGTGGCATGGCCAGGATTGCTGGTGTGCAGGACAGAGAATGAGGGGCACCAGCAATGATGTCTCTGGGGTTGCTCTTGGTGGATGATGACAACTCATTGGTGGGGAGATGGACTTGGGCTTAAGGGCAGGGAGTGAGAGAACAAGGGGTGATGGCTTGAAAGTGGCAGAGGGGAGATGGAGCTGAGATGTGAGGAAGAAATTGTTTGGTGTGAGGGTGGTGAGCCAGTGTCCCAGGTTGCCCAGAGA
>NW_010335892.1:0-2377 GCF_000700745.2 Antrostomus carolinensis
TGGTCCCATAGACTTGTGAGGATTCAGTTGCTCATTTTTAATGAGTTTATTTGCATAATTCTCCCTATGTACTTGGATAGTAATCTGCAGTAATATCAAACAGATCACTGAGAGGAAAATCCCTAGTTCCTCTAGGCACAGACATTTTGGAGAATTTAGTAATTCATAGAATCATAGAATGCTGTGAGTTGGAAGGGCCCCACAAGGATCATCGAGTCCAGCTCCTGTCCCTGCACAGGACAATCCCAGGATTCAGACCATGTGTCTGAGGGCCTTGTTCAAATGCTTCTTGAATATTGTCAGGCTTGGTGCCACTTCCCCGGGGAGCCTGTTCCAGTGCTCCACCACCCTCTGCCTGAAGAACCTTTCCCTAATGTCCAATCTAAACCTCCCCCAGCACATCTTCCTGCCATTTCCCTTGGTCCTATCATTGGTCACCAGGGAGAAGAGATCAATGCCTGCCCCTCCTCTTCCCCTTGTGAGGAAGTTATAGACTGTGATGAGATCTCCTCTCAGTCTCCTCTTCTCCAGGCTGAACAAACCAAGTGACTTCAGCCTCTCCTCATACGGCTTCCCCTCTAAACCCTTCACCAATTTAGTGGCCTCCTCTGGACACTCTCCAGTAGCTTTATATCCTTTTTATACTGTGGCACCCAAAACTGCCCCCAGTACTCGAGGTGAGGCCACACCAGTGCAGAGTACAGTGGGATGATCAGCTCTCTCGACCAGCTAGTCTCCAGGCTGTAAAATCAGGCAGTGTAAAAAGGAGAAAACTTATGTTTCCCGAAGGTGGAAATGTGAGTAGTGTGCTTCAGGCTACAGTCTGGAATGATTCATTTTGTGTCATCTGAAGGTGTGTCAGACTTCAAGGTATTGTAATTAATCACTAGACTGTGTAGGCCTGTTCTGCTGTACGTGTTTGCTGCCCCTCATGAATGAATTACTCTTTTGGAAGGTGCTTAAAAATGTAAAATAGATGCAAAATAAATTTTAAAACCAGTTCAGAAAGTACCAGCTGTGACAGATTCTGTGTTTCTTGTAAAATCTGGGGGAGGAGGGTAGGAGCACAGTTAAGGGATTTCTGTCTTCATGTGTGTAAAACTTTAGAATTAAAGTGTATTTTTAAAAAATTATTCTAATTTTAATCGTATTTATTTTTTTTCAGGGTTCCAAATCTCCTTCACCAAGACCAAATATGCCAGTTCGTTACTTTATAATGAAAAGTAGCAACTTGCAAAACATTGATATTTCTCAACAGAAGAGTATATGGGCTACTATGCCAAGTAATGAACAAAAACTAAATAGAGCATTTTGGGAGAGCAGCATGGTTTACTTAATATTTTCTGTTCAAGGGTCTGGACGTTTTCAGGTGAGTCCCTAGTTAATATTAAATATTAGCTTTGGTTGATGGTTTAAGAGAGCACAGCAAATGACTGTGTGTAGTATGGAGGTTGTTGCTCTGACCTTCTAATAGGTAGAGTAGCAATTAAGTTATCTGTTGAGGAAAGAGTATTTAATTCTTCTCTGAATTATGCCCTTTTAGCTAACTCAGTTTGTCACTCAAAGGCTAAGAGTGAATTGCGTCCAAACATCTTGAGTCAGAATGTTTGTACCCTACATTAATCCTTTTAAAACGGCAACAACAATAGCAACAAACAGCAAAAATCCAAACAAAGCAGGGGATTTCTGCTCTTTTTCTCTGTGTGACAAAACAAATACTGTAAATGAACAAGCAGTTACAATCAAGTGAGAGGTTTCTGAAGCCAGGAAACTCATATATCTCTTTTTATTACAAATTTTAATAAAATCTGTTTTGCCTGAACTGTAGTTTCTAAAATTCAGGAAGCTGGAAAGTCATGGCCATGTTTCTTCCAGAGCTGTGTCTTAACTTCACGTTTAGCAAAGTGTTTGTCAACAATGTGTTGACGAATTTGTAGCCAATTTGAAGTTAAAGACTTGGTGTGGTTAGTGCAAAGCTGCAGGTTAGCTGTCTTGTAGAAAGGGCTAAACTCAGTTGTTCCAGGTCAAGTTTAACTTACCTCTTTATATACAGACTATTCATAGATGTCACATAAACTTAGAAATCTAATGAACTAGCCCAAATACAGCTGTCTTTGGTGATACTGGTGAAGGTTTATGGTGAGATACACATATGATGATTTGGCAAATGCAGGTGTGGTATTGGAAGGCAATTTTCAGCATGCCAGCTGATACTGAAAATGAGCTGTTGTTTTGGCACTCTTAGATGATGAAGCTGGGAGGGAAAGATATGCTGAAGTCAGGAGTGTAGGTGGTTGGTGTTCCCTTGCCCTGACAGTTTTGACAATGCACTGGGCATTCATGGCAATAGAATCATCATAGAATCACAGAATGGTTT
>NW_010335893.1:0-21861 GCF_000700745.2 Antrostomus carolinensis
AATATATATTATATAATAATAGATATTATATATTATATATGTCATTATATAGTAGACATTAATATAATATATTATACTTCACCTAAATATTCACTTCTATGGGTTCACACCTTTTGTTGTGAACTTACAATTGAGTATTTCTGAAGTCAGCAGTTGGATGTTTATAAATAAAATGCAGATTCTCACAGGAGGTTTAACAGGTCGGAAGAAGTGAGACAATTATTAGTAAGTTGGTATCTTTAAGTTGTCAATATGTGGAACAGTAGGTGTTTTTGGAGGGCGTGCTGTTGCTTGGTGGCAACTGGTGACAGAGCACGTGGGATCACGCAAAGCTGAAGGATTTGTGAACTAAATTTGTAAACTCTAAGCACTCAAAGCTGAGATAAAACCAGGGAGGAAAGTGTATGTGTGTTGTATATTAATTATCTTTTCTTGGTGGCGGGAGCATATTGGTGAACCAGTGGAGTAAATAAACTTAAATTGAGCTAAGTAGCTTTTGCAAGGACTCTGAATTAAGCAGCTGTCTCTGGTCATGTTTACAAGGTGCAGAACACCTTGTGGGTGAATGACACTGTTTCCCTGGCTTTTATTCCCCTCTGCCCCGTCACCCAGACAAATGCTTGTCTGTCCAGATGTGGTTAAACATGCTCTGTAAAGTGCTAGTACTGATCTTCTGTTCTGAGTGAGAAATTCTACTGAAAGCGGTGTGAAATGAACCAGATGGGCTCTTGTTTCAATCACATTAAGTGAGCTAGAACCTGAAGACAGCACAGCTGTAATATTCTGTTGACAAAGCATCTGCTCTGAGCCATGTGTCACTAACTCTTTTTTTCCTCTCCTGAGCATTAAGGGAACCATCTGGTTATTTGCCAGGTTAACTTGATTCTGTTAGAGTGATCTTATTACAGCTAGATTACAGGTTAGCTGTGTCAGGATTAGTGTCCTGCTGTTACAGTGAGTGATGTTCATGCGTCAGGAATGTTTTATGTAAAGATGTCAAAATTAATACTGAGGAGAAAGGAAAAGAGAGAACTTGCTGTACTTCTCAGCCTTCCAGTACCTTGTCCAGAACAGTTTGTTTGCCTTTAGCAGCTGACTTCTCTGCTTGGATATTCTATAATCTGATTATCTTTTCATAGAAGAAACAATTTTCTTATTCTTAGTGACAACTTGTAAAAGTGCTTTAAATCACATTCTAGACTTGGTTTTTAATTTTTATTGCTCTGTTTCTGCTTTTCTTCCCATTAATGACCCCAGAGGATTGAAGGTCCAACTGTGTACCTATTTATTGAATGCAGTGTAACAAGGATATGACCTTTCATCATCTGATGTGGCAGCTGTGTGTAATGTTTACTGATTTTCATGTGAGGTATTTCATGACCTCTTTATTTAAAACAAACAAACAACAACAACAAAAAAAAACACACAACTAAACCTCACTGTACTTGAACCTTCAAATCATATCAGCCAGGCAAGGCATGGAAAGGGATTGGTTTCTGCAGTTTCATTGCCAGACTGAGAAGCAGTAAATTATTCTGCAACTAAGATTGGAAGCAAAACAAGGGGTTGGAATTCTCCTATCATAAAATCATAGAATGGTTTGGATTGAAAGGGACCTTAAAGATCATCTAGTTCCAACCCCCCTGCCATCAGCAGGGACACCTTCCACTAGATCAGGTTGCTCAAAGCCTCATCCAGCCTGGCCTTAAGCACTTCCAGGGAGGAGGAAACTAACCCAGGTGATGCTGTTTGAACCCACATACCCAAGTTTTGGTGTTTATCCTACTTACAAGATGCATGGCCTTGCTAAAAATCATTTGGAGGAATGGGACTGTGTAAGAAATTTTCTGATCTACACCATACATGTAGTTTTCCAATGTGTTAGGTGTTTGACTGTCCAAACATTGTCCCTGTCTAACATAGAAGATCTGATGAGGTGACAAATACCAGATATTTAACTTCTTCCAGACTTTTTTCCCGTATATTTCTCAGTAGTATAGTCAGGTAATTAGCAAAGACAATTTATTTAAAGTTCTTGTTGTTCAGGTTATTGGAAGAGTTGGTCAATTGCAGTGAAATAATTGATTATATCTGAAGGTGTCCTAAAGAAGTTTGCTCTTGGTACAGTTAGATAGATGTTTTGCACGAATACTTAAGTAAGTTTTGGTTTCTGTCACCCTGCTTCCTCTTTGCTGCTGCAGATGGCTGTGTATGTGATTTGTAAACTTACTTTCCTTTCTTACAGGATGATGTGAGGCAGAAAGTGCACCTGAATACCTTTGGCTTCTTTAAGGGTGGTTTCATGAAAGTCAGTGTCAGGAACCTTTCGCTGAAGCCACCTGTGGGCTCTGATGACAAGAGCAGCTTATCAGTAAGTCACCTTGAGTCCAATGACTGTATTCAACGTCCTGTGAAACTGCCTCTGTGCTGGGTACCTTCACTTTGGCTTTGCTCCCCACTGTGAGACATTTATGAGGATATGTATTGTGTGAGACTTATCCTTGAGCACGACCCGTTCTGCTTTAAGGATAAACTTTAACTTACTGGATCCTCTGCTGAACTCGATGCACACATCTGTAACCAGTATTGAACATAAGCTTCCTAAGCAGTTCTCTGATGTGAGATTTTCATGTTGTTGTCCTGTTGTGTTGCAAAGCATCTTTTAATCATTATATCTGTGGGTTTCCAGAATAGTGACTGTCTTATTTTTAGATGTCTCTAACACTACGTATTATTTAGCACATTATATTAATGGTTTTAATAGAGACTGAAATACTCTGGTAGAGAACAGTCCTGTGTTCTTACTCTTCTGCACAGTTCAACCTCTTTATTACTCAAGTATTAAATGTTTTCCTCAAGAAAAAACATCTGGAAAATCACTGAAATAACTTTAAAAGATTCAGGGACAGAAGGTACTTTAGATTAGTTTGGGTTTGAATCAGTATATATTTTATTCTTGGTGGATACGGATGAAGCAGCAAGTTTTTTATATTTAAATAATTTTTTGCTATCTAATGAAGTAATGAGAAATACCTGGATCCTGCCTCAAATGTAGGTTAATTTAGGGAGCAATATCTTTGACTATTTCAGTGGTGGTCTGACTTCTGATATGAGGGGAACCTGAGCTGTTTTAATTTGACGGATTCTTCTGAATTGTCTCATAGGTGGGATTCAGTTTGGATCGAACAAGGAATGATGGGTTCTCCACTTACCTGGTAAGAGATGTGAACTTACTTTTTTAAACTGGGGACATCTCATAGTCTACCTTACTCCAGGAATGGTTGGAAGAAACTAAAAAAAAGAAAAAGGCAGGGAGGAGCCTTCTTTAAATATGGGCAGATTGTAAAATTGAATTATCCTTAACACCTTGCTGGACTAAGAATGCTAATCTCTTCCTGGTGGGAAACATCCCATTTCTTATAAACAGGAGGGTACTTCAAAAATGTTTTGCTTATATTACCAGGATGAAGAAGTGGATTACTGTATCTTAAAAAAGAAACCAGAACAAGATGTCTCTGTTGTAATCTTACTTCTGGATTTCAAAACTGAAGTGTGAGTAAATAGTGTACACTACATTTTAAAGTTATTTCTCTACATTTTAAAGTTATTTCTCTAGTTGAAGCTAATGTAACACTTGTGAAAATTCTTTAAGTTTATTTTTTCGATGGGTTACGTGAGTGTTGAGGGGAGGTGAGTGAAAGGAAGAAACCTGCAGTATAAAATAGTCTAAGAATTCTTGCTGTGTGTTGGAGGGATAAGGGAAAAAGAATCACACCTTAATTGTGCTGAAGGCATGAACTTGAAGTCTTGGGTCACTTTTGCAGCTCTTGCACTGAATATGCTGTTTTACTGTTTGTCTTGAATTATCTATTTTATGGAAGTACCTTTGAGGCTACATTGCTTTCTTTTGCAAGAACAACTGTAACTGTGTGGAAACATTTCTGATGAGACTCTGATTACCAAAACTGAATAAACTTCAGCTTTCTTGTATTTGATGTAAATGTATGGTGTGACTTCTCCCACACAAAGCTCAAAGGTCCAATTGCACAGCCAGGCTGCTGTAAATCATGATCTGCTGCTGCCCTTTCTCTCTGGTTTAAAAAAAACAAAAGTCAAGACAAGTTGATTTTCCTTTATTGGGTATTTGTAGGCTATGACAAGTGGCCTCTTTACAAATGTTGATTTGCTTTCATTTTGTATAAAAACCTCTTTGTTTATTTAGTGTGAAAGTACGGTTCTCTGCAGAAGCATCTTCTTTACTACCTAAAATTTCATTTGTGTCTGCGGAAAACGTTACTGCCTTAAGTACCAAGCTGCTAAAAACTTCCGAACAGAGCAATGGTTCTGATAAAAATCTTGCAAAGACCAACCAAAATCCAGACAGCAAAGGTAAGCCTGCTAAACCTGACCTGTGTGTGCTGTCACTGCTAGTTCCTCATTGATGTGCATCCAGCAGTGTGGTGTGATCACGTTCTGGAGGCCCCATGGGGTTGAACTTGATGCACAGTCTTGTGTAAACCTGTGCATAGAGCTGCCTTTTGGGCTGGGGTCTCTTCTCCTCAGTGATTTGTGTTAAACATGTTGATCTAACAGAGTCCCAGCGTGACTGTTGGAGCCCCACAGTACCTGTGAGGAGGGGTTGAGGTACCTGGTTGTCTTTTATCTGTCAAAAAGAAGGCTAAGGAGGAATTTGGTAGCCACCACCAGCTAGTTGAAGGAAGGTTAAAAGAATAGTGATGCCAAGCTATTTTTAACAGCGGCACACAATACAACCAGTGCCTGTTCCCCCTTATTAAGTCTTGGGTGTCTCAGATTGGATGTTAGGAGGGAAAATGAGACTTTCCTAGGTAAGTATTCCAGTACTGTAGCAGACCATTTGTGGAAGTTGTAGAACTTCCATCATTCGAGGTTTTAAACACCTGACTAAACAAAATCAGGGCCAATGTGATATATTACTGACATTAGGCATGTTTTGAGTCAGAAGCTGGATTAAATACGCCCATGGGTCCTTTCCAGCCAATGTTTGTATGAGTTTGTATGTATCTTAAAAAGCTGAAATCTAGTCTGTTGCTTAGAAGCTATGATGATGGAGGAGCAACTACACCAGTAACACTTCTTGGAGGCACAGATCTTTGTCTGACTTCCAGACCAGCAGACAAAACAATTTTATAATCTCAGCTCTGATGGGATTAGCTCTAAACAGCTCATGTTATCCCTTCCTGGATGAGTTTAGACTTCAGCTCAGACTGCTCAGCACTCTCATCTGAAGTAGTCTGAATCTGTCTTGGCATGTCATGTTCACAGACTTTGATATCACAGAAAATTTTGCACAGCTGTTCTAACAAGTCAAGAAGTAAAGCTGGATGGCATGAAGATAATTGATCTGACAGCTCTAGTTTTGCTTTTCCTTGCATTAAAAAGTGTAGCAGGCACATTGACAGTGCATTGAGGTGTGGGAGCCAAAAGCAAAGCTCAAGACTTGAACTTTAGTTTCCTGGTAGAATGGGCTGACCTTATATTTGAAAAGCTTCTTATAGGAGTGGAGAGAAACTGAACATGACATGCTGCACTATTGAAGTCTCCTGTCAATTTAAGTTTCTCAAGTTCAGAACAGATATTGATTTGGCAGGTCACCTATGCTTTGTGTTTTTGTTTGTTTTTAGTGGAGCCTTGTTTAGTAGAGAGCTGAGAACTTTTTCTTTTCCTAATTAGGCTAATTAGGACTTCCACATGCTTGTCAGGCCATGTGTTAATGTCCAGATTAAGATTAGTCAGTGAGATTAACAATACTCAATCATAACATTAAAAGTTATAGCTGTAGACTGAAACAAGGCTGTAGCCTGCATCTGGTATAGGTCATCTGCCTCCTGTATCCCTGTAATTGGAGGGGTTGGAAAGATTTCCTGGGTAGGCTTTTGTAGGAGGTGTAATTGTATTAATAGTAATTTTGTAGAAGATGTAATAGAAACCTATCCTAGCAGTTGAGGATGCATTCAGAATGAATGCTAGTTGTGGAAGAGTAAGAAGGGACTTGGAAAGAATCTCTGTTAATGATTATCTAGGTAACTGCCACGCAGACAAGTATGGGAAGATTTGAGTAAGGAATTGACAACATGTAAAATGTGGTAGTCTATGAGAATGTCTAAATGCAAACACTCTTAATGTACCATTAATGCTTTTATTTCTAGATAAGAAGTCCAAACGAAGTACAACATCCTCCCAGGTAAGAAACCATCTGCTGTTCTCTTTCAGGAAGAACCTGGGAGAATGTTCCAATATAAGCATAACCAGAAAGTGGAGAGTATTTCTATTTCTCTCAGCTTCTACTGTAAATACACAGAATGCAGTTTTGATTGTCTGGATGATGTAGCTAAATTTGGTAGTTACCTGCTTAAAAAAAAATAAAAAAATAATCTAAAAGTCTCTTTTCTTTTTCCCAGAGCATAGTAGAACAAGAACATCCAGTTCACAATGACAAAGGAACTTTTTCATTTCAGGTAGGGTGCCTGTCAGTCTCTACTCTTAATGTGTGCAGACAGTTCCTTCACTGTACTACTCTGTGAAAAGTACAAGTCTGTTGGTCCCTATTGTAATCTCCATTTCTTTGTTATAGATGCCTCTCTGATAACTCAGTAAGTTTTTGAGAGGACTTTTGTTAAGAGTAAATGGTGGAAATCCATTTCTTCATAAGGTGTGGGAGCTGTTTTAAACTGTCTGGTATGATGCAGTTCTGAATATCTCAGCCTGTGAGCCTCAGCATATTAAAGTTCACTGTGGTGCAACTAGTGCATACAGATTTCTAACAACAGACAGCTGTCACCTGACTGCTCACTCACTTAAGAGGAAGATACTCAATATGAAACCAGATCAATGCTTTGTTTCAGCACCCTAGTTCACTAGTGATTGTTTGTTTCTATAAAACAAACACATTTAGAAATCTGCTATGTGACACAAATCTTATTTCCATCGCTAGCACAATGTGTGTAGTTGGGGGAGGAAGAAGTGCTGCTTATGCTTTAGGGCAAATATGACTGAAATTTTAAGCTTCACCATGTTAAATACACAACACTTCTTGGTATCTTTTTGCTGTTGTGAAGTAAGTTAAACACTGATACCTAAAGGTCTTCAGTAAAGGTCTTGGATTACCAGAGTGCGTGATCATAGAGAGGTGAAATGGTTTTGCATCTGGAATTGTGTTGAAACTTACAGATATGCTGGTATCCTCAGAACATTATACTTGCTGAAAGGAACCAACTGATGATTGACTCTTTTCATGCCTCAGTAGAGATGGTTTCTTACAAGGACAACCCTGTTGTGAGTGAGAATAATGCTGACTTTCCTATTCCTTGTTTTCAGTTTTTTTTTAACATCAGCTCTGATAACCAAGAAGGTCTCTACAGCCTGTATTTCCATAAATGTGTTGGCAGTGATGGGCCGATGAATGATCAGCGACTGTTTAGTCTTGATGTGAGTATAGCTTCTCAACTATAATTAAATCATTCACTTAGGCTGAAATATACAGCTTTCAATTCTAGTTTGTATGCCAAGCACACACTGTACCTAAGTGTGTATATGGGATGGGAAGTGATTCAGAGTTGTGCATTTAATCTCTGTAGTGGCATTTCTGAAGGAAGCAACTGTAGTAAGAAGAATTAAAATACTAGTTTTGGAGAAATATCTGGAAAACTGAAGACTGTGTGGGCTGGGTTCAGTCTATGCAGTTGTGACTAGATGCTGTAATGAGACAGGAGCCAAACCAGATGTTCATGTCTTGCTGTGCTCAAAAATAGCTTTTTTTTCTTTACAGAATTTCAAATATTAAGGCTGTTGCTGCAATCTAAATTGTTGGTATTTGTGAATTCAGTGTTTTTGCTTTTTCTGGGCTATTAAAGATGCAAATGTCTTACCTCTTTTAACATCCAAGAGTTTGGTCCTATGCTCTTTTGAGCCAGAGTGCATTATCATCTCAGGCTTTCCCTCTTTTTCTTTCCTGTGCTCATGCTGGCATCCCTGCTGGTGTGTAGTGAGCTATTCTGGAATGAATCCTCTCACTGACTGAGGTAACTCTCAGCCAGATCAGACCCTGAACTGCTTTTTACATGGTTGTGCTGATGTAACAGCAAGGGAAAAGCAAGGGAACATGTCAGTGATAGAACTTAGCAGCCTTAACTCAGACTAGACTACTTGAAATCTGCTTCTGAAGTTGTACGTTTGAGGCAGAGTTTTCGAATTGCTGTTTGTTGCTTTGACCCACTGAAGAAACTGGAGAGAAGACCCCCTGGATAACTAACCTTCTTGGTTGTATTTAAAGATGCAGGACAGTTTCAGTGCTGCAAACTAGTCTTGATGCATGATTTGAGTGAAGTCCTAGCACATAACTGAGCCATTTAGGGGCATAAATAGGATGTCAAATAAAGCTTCTGTTTTCTCAGCCAGGGTAATAGGCTTGCAGCAGAGTGCTTCATTTCTCTTGACAGGTGAAGAAATCCACTGTAGTAAACCCAAGAGAGAGTTTTTCAGCTTTTTCTACTCTCTCCACACCTAAAATCAGGAGTGTTCTACAAAACCTGTTGTTCATGCAAGGTTGTAGATACTGTTTCCAAATCAAACGTGGGCGAACTCTGAAATCTGGTATAAGGAACAACTATTCTTTGGGAAAATCACTTTGCCTTTCTGAATTAAGTTGTATAACTGAAGCACTGGAAAGGAACCTCTGTCCTTTTCTGCTTTTCAGGGCAATTATTGTTGTGAGTGTAATTTTGCAAAATGTTTTGAGATGCTTGAGGATGAAGACTTTTATTTTTTTTCTTTGAGAAGAAGCCACAACTTCAGAGAAGTTAATTTTTAAATGAGCTAATTTGATTGTGAGCTGTAATTGTTAATGCTTTAACAAAATGTTTTTACAACTGTACACATAACACAACTTTAATATTCAGATAGAAATTACGGAAAAGAATCCTGAAAGCTACCTCTCAGCAGGTGAGATCCCACTGCCAAAACTTTACATATCCATGGCTATCTTCTTCTTCCTGTCTGGAACTGTGTGGATCCACATACTACGTAAACGCAGGTAAGCGGACTAGTTTGGTGTCAGTGACAAGTATGGGCCTACCTTGTTTGATTTTAATTTTTTATTCCTCTTCTTATGCCCAATTCACAATCAAATTTAATTAGTTAAAACTCCAAATCTGGCTCTGTATTGTATGCCTAATACGTATGGTTTATAGTTGAAAACAGCTGCTTCTGTCAGTGTCGTTGTTGAAGACTCTTGCTCTAAAGTTATCAAGTCTTAGGTTAAGAAATTCTTCATGTAGTGTACATATTAAAATATATTGTGGCAACAAATAAACAGGAAATTCCTGTAGATGATGGAAGAACACTATTTGAAAATAACTCTAAATAACAAGAAAAACTTGATCATTTTTTTTATGTGGGGAGTGGCAGCTTATGGCAGTGGAGAGCCATAAACATTTTGATTATAGATGAAAGTGATAGGAATTCCTAATTGAAAACTATGTTTCTTAATAGTTGAAGCATAGCATCAGAAGCCAGGATCATCTCTGATTCCATGTTGGCTTTACCTTTGACTTGTCTGAAGTACACTTGGTGATGTGGTACAGTGGTTTGGGGGCAGTGATACACATTTGAATTCTGTTTATCGAATTTTATAATAATTGTGATTTATATATGCAAGATGTTCCTATGACTTACTAGTTTTAGTTAACCCAAGTATTAAAAACCAGAGTTTTAGAACATGTCGTTGAAATGTTGTTCAGGATGTTGTGAAAACTTGGATTGCAGCATTAAAGGGGATCCTCTTACACTAATAGTTAGCTCAGCCTGGGAGTTACTGTTTCACATTTATGGGTTTTAAAGAAATAGCCTTGGGATCTGAAATTTTTACTGCTGGTTTGTAATTGACAACCTTCCTTCTTTTTTTTCTTCCCAGAAATGATGTTTTTAAGATTCACTGGCTAATGGCAGCCCTCCCTTTCACAAAATCTCTGTCCTTAGTCTTCCATGCGGTATGTATAAAGTCTGTGCCTTAAATTGTTCAGGTGGGAAGTAGAAACATGGAATTCAGGGCATGCTGTTAGAGAAACCTGCTTTGGCAGGGGAGAATGGGAGGGGGAGAGAAGTGTCTTTCATAGTGAAGCATTGAACTAGATGAACTTTAAAGATCCCTTCCAACTTAAACTGTTCTATAATTCTGTTAACTGAACTGCAGCTGTTTGGTGAAGTGATTTCGTTCTCATCAGCAAATTCTGACTTTAAATACAATTGAGATCGTGGCCTGAAGCAGTGAAGCAGCAAGCATATGTGAGGGTCGAATGAGTTCCGTGAATTCTAATGTTTTGGCCATCTGAGGCTGGCTTGAAAGCTTGGGCTATGTTGCTGTTCCAGCTGTGTGGTTTGTAATAAATGTTAATAAATTGAAACCTTGATGAATATTTGTAAAATTGAAGGGCACTACTTTAGATGAAGTATTGTGGTGTATTCTAGCAGACCTAACATTGTGAGCTTTGACGCTTTCGGTACATGAAGTCTCTGCTGAATTGTATTGACTTTGTCTTTCCATTGGAAAGGTCTCGTAAACAAAGGTAATGACAAGCATTTAATCCTGCTGCCAGCCATGATCTTCACCTTCACGTTCATCATAGAATAACTGCTACAAACAGTTTTGGCATCTAATTGATTGAATCTGGTTTCCAGTGAAAGTGAAACTAGAAAGCCTCTAGTCACCTAATGCAACTGAACTTGAACAAATGAATAAATAGATTACAAATGCAGTTGTTTAAGTGGAGGAACTGTGTGGGAAGAATGTAGATTGTATGAGATGTATCCACTAAAACTTAGGAAATACAGCAAATGGAAATTACCACATTGTTGCTAAACAAAACTGGAACACATCAGGAGGAAGTATTATCTGAGATGTAACAGAGCTGGGTTGGTACACACTGATTGGAAAATGAAACTTGAAATGGCTGTTAGAGACCTATTTTATAGACATGAGTGGGGCTTGTTAAGTAATGTACTGTATTTTCTGCTTCCAGATCGACTATTACTACATTTCTTCTCAGGGATTTCCTATTGAAGGCTGGGCTGTTGTTTATTACATCACTCACCTGTAAGTGTGTCAGAAGATTGATGTGATAGATTCAAACAATGAAACTGAATTCCCTGTGGGAGTGCCTGCCTCCTTCCCTCCTGAGCAAACTGGAAAATTGCTGATTCTTTGGTACTGTGGTCTGAATGGCAGGACAACAATCAGCTCTATTTGAAGGGGAAAGCTCTATTTACAGAGGGCAGCTGCAGAGCATTTGTACTTATCTGGATGGTGGAGTAAAATGAGAAGAAATGCTTTGCTCTTCTTTGTTCATACTAATATTCAAGTATCTAATTTGCTCTTGGTGTGAATGGTAAGAGGGTACAGCTGCCAATGTTTTATCCTGTTGAGGGTGGTGAATGGATGACTCCCCCAGGAAAAGATTGCATATATTGACAATTGTGAATGAAGTGTAATATTGCTGTGTGATAACACAGTTGTAAGCAAGTACATCTGCTTCGCTGTTGTAGGATAAGCACTTGCCAAAATTATGAATAGCAAGGCATTTGTTTGGGTTTGTGGCTTTACTGACTGTAGGAGAGAACCTGGGCAGAAGAGGAAGTGTGATTTTTCTCACTGCAGAATCTGTTTCTCTTTCAGACTGAAGGGTGCTCTTCTGTTCATCACTATCGCCCTTATTGGTACAGGCTGGGCTTTTATTAAACACATCCTGTCAGATAAAGACAAAAAAATTTTCATGATTGTCATCCCACTTCAGGTGAGGAGTGAGCTGTGTCAATACTTAACTATTTTGTGAGTGAACTGCTTGTGGAAACTGTAAAAGGCTGTGAATACAAAATACTGTGTAGTTACTGCTGGAATTTCCTGGGCCAGAATTTGCTTCTGTAATTTTCTCCACTTTTTCTCCCTATATTGAGTATGGAGGTAATGGTGATCAAATGGTGTCAGCAAATGAACAACTAGCTGTTGTTCCGCAGTGTAGTCATGCTGGGGCAAAACCTGGGCTGCAAAGCAGAAATTAAATGGAAGTTGTTACTTCTGAAATGCTTGGTGAATGGGCTTAAGGGAAAAAAAGGGGGCAGGGAAACTGAGACTTGTAGGTCTGTTGGGTCCGAGGGAAACTTTCCCAGTGTGTTCAAAGGGGTCGGTGCTTATACTCCATGAACTGAATTAAATTGGAGGGCAGCACTTCTATTTGTTGTAGGTAAAACAGCTTTTCTGCCTTTCCAGATGGAAACCCTGAGCCAGGTGCAAAACCAGAAGTGTATAGTTAGTGTTTGAGGCTCTTACAGAGCTCAGATGTGGAGTACAAAATGTAGTTGATGACCAGTTTGAATTATTGGCTTAATTTAGAATAATGTGTGTAGACTGTTTGCTATCTGTGTATATGTGGAAGCCTGTTTCTGTATCTTTATAAATAGATTTTGCTCTTTTTATCTCTACTGATATAGTAGATCTAGCATAGTATATAACAGAAAAGACTACTTTCTGAGTGTCAGCAGAAATAAGTTCCAATTGGTTTTATTTCTGTAAATCCTGTGAAGATGTTGCTGAATGTGTGACTTTCTTGACATATTGCTTCAGAAGAATTATTGATGTTACTGACTGGGCTCTTTCTGCAACTGTGGGACAGCTTTTGCTGAATTGGCAGCCCACATCTGGAATCTCCTTGGAAAGCTGCTGAAACCATTAAACATGTTTTGTCCTGTAGGTACTGGCAAATGTGGCATACATTATCATAGAGTCAACAGAAGAAGGGACAACTGAATATGGACTGTGGAAAGAAATCCTCTTCCTGGTAGACTTGCTATGTTGTGGAGCCATCCTATTTCCAGTGGTATGGTGAGTCACTGTATGTGTTGTGTGGTTTCTGAGCCATGATGGCTTCAGCTGTTTCTGAACTTAATGAGTATTGACTGATAGTTAAAGTTAAAGATACTGGCAAAGTAAAGAAGTCCTTTGGAGTCAAGTGTTCTGTTAACTTTTTAAAAACAGTATCAGTCTTAACACTTTGATCTTGTGTTGTGGAAGTTGCTTGTTTTGAGGATGTTAAAGTGGGGATAAGATAAGGTGGATGGCAATTTAAGCATGGCCAACACAGTGCAGACTATAGGTGCTTTTGAAACTTGAGAGTTTTGCAGAAGTGCTGACTCTTTTACATTGAGAAATGGCATTTTGCTTTACTGACTGAGGTTGGAAACTAGACTGTTAAATTCTAAAAACAATAGTGCTGTCTAAGATCAATGCTGCCTTCAAGCAGAATAGCTGCATTTTTACTTGACCGTTTAGAAGAAATAATCCCACAGGGAGCATTTCCCTGCCCTTCCTTCCACTCTACTTGGCAGGGAATAATGTTGGTTATATAAAACTTGACCAAAACACAGATAATTCAGATAAACACTATTGTTGCTTCTTGCCAGTTAGTCAGAACATTTATCTTCTAAATTCATTTTAGACTTAATTGGATAAACAGCTGGGTTTAAAGGAGTATATGAAGGAGCTTCTGGCTCCTTGCTTGGTAAACACAGAATATTCTTCTTTTTCTCCAGTATTTCCAGTATTTTTTTCTGAAACAGAGTGAATATAAATTCTAGTAAACTTGTAGTCACTCTGGAATATGTGACTCTTGAGTGTTTAAACAAACTGTTTCATAATGTGTGCGTGTGTGAAGAGACATATGTGTTGCTCAGGAGATGGGAGTGAGCTTCAGCTTGACTTGTGAGAGTGCGTTTTGGTTGTCCTTACCTTCCCAATTGTCCTCTGTGTAAGGGCAAAAGCCTACACAGTCTTGGTGGCCTTCTGCCAAGGCTGGGAAAGATCTTCCAAGAAATTGTCCCTTCCCCCATTCCAGTCAAAATGCTGCAGCTCTTCTGAGGCTGAGAGCATTTGGGTATGGTAAAGAAAACTGCAAGAATATTAACTTTAATTGTGGAGGCTCTGATTTCCTATATTAAAGGTGACTTTTACAGTCACAGCTCTTACTACCTAATGCTAGAAATCTGTATGTCCTACTTAGTGATATGCTGGTACAGAACTTGCTTTCCATAAAGGAAGTGTATCTGAAGAACAAATGAGTTTGGGTGAGCTGCCCTGTGACTGTTTATAGAGTGCAAGCAGTGTTCCTGCATTGTCATGGTACCAACATAAACTGACAGTGAAGTCCAGGACAAAAAATCCTGCTCCTTTTTCATCTGGATAGTGTCACTGCAGCTGGTGGGATGACTCATGTGAGCAAGGTGACTAAGATTTGGCCCTTAAATTTACATTCCTGCGGGGTAGCTTCTGTTACATAAGTTGCCTATGTAGACATGTAAGCTGTAATCAACTATTTAAATGAAAAGAGCTTAAAAGAGCAGTAAGATGCCAAATGCTTGACAGTACTCTGAATAGTAGCTCAGCTTAATTGTACAAGTGGAAAGCATTATGCTGGAAAATGCCCCAGTTTCTCACTCTGCTCCTTCCCTCCCACAAAGCATTCTGTAGGCTGAAGTAGGCTTTGGCAATTGGCTTTCTTAATCACAAGGAGATACAGATACTTGAACTAACTGCCTGAGGTGGGGTGGGGGGGTGAAATATATGCGGTGCCAAGCATGCTAAGCACGGTTAATTATGAGCATACTCCAGCCATAAAGAGCTAACAACTTGTCAGTGTTCTAGAGGGCTGCAGTGAAAAGGGAGTGCAAAAGTTATAGCTAATCTACTCTTTCTTATTTTTATTTTTTAGGTCAATAAGACATTTACAGGAGGCTTCAGCAACAGATGGGAAAGGCAAGTAATCTGTAATTTTTTTCTGTTTTATGCTACATGCCATATGATAATGCTGGAATTTCAAACACATGATGCTGATTTAAAATACGTAAACTAAAACTACCAATTTATACTATGTTATTGTCGCACTGCAGCTTTTCCTGAGCAGGCTTGTGGGAATAACTTTTGGAAAATGACCTTTTTCTTGTGTTACTTTGACTATCAGAACTTGTACGTGGAACTCATTCTCTGATATTTGCACAGCTTGCAGCACTCAAGCTAGACACAGTATCTACAGCAAATAATCTTGACAGATTTGTCTTCTTTTCTCAATTTGAGTGTTCAGAAGCAGAACTAGAAATGAACTCCAGAATTGCTGACTGTTAGTCAAAATAGTACCTTATTTCAATTTCTGCAGAAATCTGTTCCTTTCAGAATAGAGGGAAACAAACCTCATTATGAAACAAAACATAAATTGGCAGTCAGTGTAACACAGTTCTTGACTTGTCCATGTTTGTACAATGGCTTAAAGGACTGCTTGTGTAAAGTCGAGTTATGTTTATTGTAGCAGTGAAAAAGAGGTGATGGATGGAAAGCCAACCCAAATATGGCTTCTGTAGTGTGTGCTTTTCCTGCCTTATCTGCTCACTTCTTTTGAGTTAGTTCCTCAGTTGGCTGCAGTTGCAAGCCACAGAGCATTGCACTGGCTTCCTTGGAAGCAGGCAGCCATTTCAGTATTCTGTCATTTGACTGATGACTTTTCTTGAAAGCTTTATTTGTAGAAGGTACTTTGTTAGCAACGTCTTTTCAACCCAGTCTTGTCCCTTAACTCTTGTCTCTCCTCTCTGGAGGTAGCCTCCTAGGTCTGGATGCCTCCCAGCCATGTTCTGGCTTCCAGTGAGACACTTGCATTTCAGTGGAGATTGCCTCTGTGGTCTAGTAGGTGTGAAGTATAAGGCTGGGTACTGAACTCAGCTCTGTGCAGATCATAGATTAGGTCTTTTCTTGCCATCTGTTAAATTGAAACAACAATGAAATTGAGCACAGCATTTCTTTTGAGATTCAAAGTAGTTTAAAAAACAAAACAAACAAACAAAAACCTCACAAAAACACCCAAACAACCACCAAAAAACCCCCAACAAAACAACAAACCACCAAACATATGCACACATGGAAAAAACCTCACCCCAAACCTAAAGAGGGGAAAATACTAATTTCTATTAGAAACCAAGGTAAGAGGTTAGTGTTGATAATGTAACATGAATGTTGTTGGTAGCTTTCTCATCAGTGTGTTCACATGGGTCCACTGACATTCACTGAATGAATTTGTTCTACCTTGTCCACTGAGCATATCTTCTGGAGTATTTATGCTCTTACTATTAGAAAGTCTGCTTAAATTTAGACGTTCCTTGAAGCAGTTCCTTTCTTCTGAACTGAGGACTTTCACATATGTAAGGCCTGATTCTGAACTGAAGCCACCACGTGTGACTGCAAGTAGAGGTCAGCTTTCCTGTGAGTAAGGCAGAGCTGCTGGGTGGCAATGCAGCCTGTGACTATTCCAGTGCTGAGCACTCAGCAGCTACTGCAGGTAACTGACCCAAACCCTCTAGATCTGTGTTGGCCTCAGGTGATCACCCCGTGCCTACCGTGCACTTGATGGTTCTTGTCACAAGATGGTGCTATGGAGTTTGCTTAACTTTAAAACATTGAGTGGAGGAGAAAAGTAAGGTGGTCACATCAGGGATGTTCAGCATAAAGACCAGACCTGTCAACTGTTCATCCTAGTGAGTGGAATCCAGATTTGAGTAAAACCCAGCAGTTCTGAAGGATGCGGTGTAGTGTATAATGGAGGTAAAAGGAAATGGTGATCTGAGAAGAACTGGTTGTGTCTTTATAGCTAGTTAGTGCTGTGCACAATAGCCCTTAAGGACCATTCTTAGTCCTCTGTTCTGTGTTGTTCTCCACGGGTAATGGTGCTTTTTATAATGAATGTTGCTTGTGGATCATCTAATGCCATTACTACGCTTAGTTGTGCAGATCCTGCAAGTTCAATTGTGTGTGGAGAGGGACTTAGCAGCTGTGTTATGCTACACTAATAACAAAAGAATAGCTAAGGAAAAAATTTTCAGGGAAAACACTGCATAGGTTGGCAGCAGATTGTGGCCAGGACAGCCACAGTGCTGGGACTCACTTATGAAATACGGTGTGGTTAGAATATTTAGAGACTGTTGAGAGGAGCCTGCGGGGAGCAAGTGAATGACAATGTGATGCCAGAAGCAGAATGTTACCTAATGATATGCTGCTAATGTGCCTGGTTGGGAAAACTGGAAGTGATGTGGCTGCACTGTAATAAGGTAAAATCATTCATGTTAGGCTATTCAATGAATAGTCTTGACTAGAACCTCATGTTCTTAACTCTGGAGGTTTCCATTGGAGACCCTGTTCTGCAGAGGTGCTGCACAGTCTCGTATCTTCTCATGAGGAAAATAGGACCAGTGCTAACTCCAAAATCACCAGCTTTTTTTTTTCTCCCTTTTTTTTTTTTCCCCATGATGATCATAGTTTTCTCCTGAATTGGTTAAAACTACTGGATCCTTTCATATTTAGTTCAACTGCTGCACTGACTGTCTGCACAAGATTGAGCTGACTGAATCTTGTACAGACAGTTCTGGTTGGACTGCCTGTTGCTTGCTAGGATTTATTGTCTGCTATTACCTCAGACGCTGTTTTCCCTGTTCTTTCACACAGACTTCATTAACTTATAGGGTGTCTTGGGGAGTTATATACTGTAAATTCAATAGCTGTTTTTCCTGGTATTGAGTCTTCTGGTGACCTTCTTGCTGGTGAGAAAGGCTTAAGGAAAATTATTCTTGCTTCCTTGTGTCTATTAGAACTAACAACTCCAGGACTTCATGGCTCAGTATCCTGGTGGTGTTTCCTGACTGTATTGTCCTTTTCCAGCTATTTCACAACCTGTTTATTAGATAGCACTCCCTTGGGTCAAGTGCAGCCATGACTGCAGTGTGACTAGACTAGGAATGAAGCAGAAGGCTGGTTGGACTACCAGTCTTTTGGACTTAGAGCTGTGGTTGCAGTAGGCCTTTATATTAACAGTGTACAATTAAAAAGCCTTGTTATAAGTAGCAATGATTTGCAGTCACTAGTTAATGGTAATTCAAATTTGATTTTTTTTTTTTGAAAGATTACTTTTCTACAGTGGGAAAGCTCTAGAGGAATGGGTCTAAAGCCATCATTATCCAGGGAGACCTTACATGCACAAATGCTGTAGTTTGCTAGTGAAGAGTAGGCATGGCACAGTGATACAGCTGGGTTTAAGCTGCCTGGTTGTTTGCTTTTTTTTCCCTTGAAGGTGATCTTTAAAGCAAAATATCTGACCTGCACAGGCTTCTTATCTTGCACAGCAGTGGGTGTAAACATCTCATTCTCAGAAGCTTTTTTTTCTTCCCCTTTTAAAATCTCCACCTTCAGACTTAAGCAAGTGCCTAGCTGCAGTTCTTTGGTCTGTCACTGCATTTTCGTTCAGATGGGAGCATGCTCTCTGTCCATTTCTAGATCTGCATTACAGATGTCTTGCAGATTTAAGGAAATCAGCCTTGCAAACGGAGCTAGAATTGTTTACTACCACTACCTTGTTTACAGGCATCATGACAAAAAGAGGAGAGGTGGTATGTTGCAGTAAACTTGCTTATTGTTGTTTGAAACTGAAAAGTTTTTGGTCACTGGACCTCTGAAGTCTCATAACCCACTCTTGTGTATCATGCTATTTGTTATTTGAGGGAGGAATGGAAAGCTGGAAGCACCACTACAGTTTTTGTTGTTCTTGTACCTCTGTGTATCTGATGAGAGATGTGGAACTTGGTGCACTCTGCTCATGAACAGTTAGCTATTTTCCTGAAGCACTGCAGCATGTCATAGCTGGCAGCAAAATTGGGGGAAATTCATTGCAGTGTGTAGCCCCCAGGCAACGTTCCCTGTGTGCTGTGCAGTGGGCAAATGATGATTAACGCTTTCATCCTTGCCCCCATGTCAGGAAAAAAAAAACCTGCTGTATTCAGTGTCTTCCTGCTTCTGTATGATGAAAATGCTGTGAACAAAGAGCCTGATCCTGCGTGGTGCAGAACACCCTCTGCTTGGCTGAGCTCAGCAGATGCTGGAGGCAATGACTCCGTGGAGAACCAAGCTAAAACACCTCCGCAGCTCTCCAGTGAGGAGGAGGGGGTAGTGCAGGAGTAAACATGCTCCAGGCAGTACATGGGCATCTCAAACCTTGAGATAAAGCTTAGTGATTTAAGTGTGGAGACCTCAGTGGATAGCACTGCAGGGGTGGGGAATGTTGAGGAATGAAATAGGCCCATTATGTTCCAGTGTACCACTTCCAGGCGCCCTAGATAGCTCTCCAGGGTTGATGGAGCAATTACGTGGTGGAGGTGCATTGCTTATCCTGTACTCTAACTCTGGTGGGGAGCTTTTTGTGCCAAGTGGCTAATGTGTTTCAGAATATTCAAGATTAACTAGTCTGTGCCACCTTCTCGTGCATGACACAGAGTTCATGTATCTGTTTACTTGGCCTCTTTTTGGTATAGGAATGCTTCTAAGCAGAGTGTTATAGGGATTATAGAGCCATACCTCTCAGAGTTACTCTTGGAGTTGGTTTTTGAGGTTTGGATCTACGTGTGTGCCTTCGTTCTTGGTGGCTAGGGGAAATAGAAAACTTCCATTTACTGTTTGGTAATAGCACAGGTTGCATTTCAAATGCACCAGAGTTAGTATAGTGCACAAAGCACTGTAGAAATATTCTTAGCTGTACTTTACTGAGTTCACTCAAGATGCATTATGGTTTGCTCTTGCATACTATATTATCTGGACTTGAGCTCCCTGTGCCCTCAGCTGCAGTGCTCTTATTGTTATTAAACACACATCCTAAAAAGATCAGATTTATTCATCAAAAAGCTATTGTCTGATAGTGTGCAAGGTTGTAGTGGATGGTCTGACTTTCTTTTTCCTCACCTTGTAGGCTGTCTCAACATTTGAAATTAAAACAGGGCAATCTAAAAAAGCAACTGATTATCAAAATTCTGTGGTATGCTATATTTGATGAGTGCAGATCAGGCTATTGCAGGCACAAGCTGTTAAAGTAAATGATGATAGAGAGGGCAAACTGAGGGAAGCAAGGTATGAATGTTATAAACCTTTCTTGGAGGACAGCATTTATCTTTTTAATTATTCTATGAAAGAGGTGGATAACAAGTATGAACTCATTTGTAAAACCTTTGGTACAAAGTCTCTACTTTTTTTTTTCTTTTCCTTGCTCTGCATTTAAGTCCTGTTCCTTGAAGAATGGTTATCATGCTCAAAACATAAATTTACCCAACCTTTACTGCGTGCTGTGATTGCTGCTGTGTTATCACAGCTTTACAGGTTGAGGCTGTGAGTGATTCAAGTTGTAAGTGACAGCTGCTGGCCCAGCCTCTCTCCTTGCAAGTGTTGCTGTCAGTGTCTGGACTGCCAGGCTAAGGTAAATTGAAGTTCTAAAGTGTCCAGCATAGCAAGACTCGAATGTTACTGCTTGGAGCACATTCAGCCTGTGAAAAAGCAATTCACAGGCTCCTGATGCCAAGCAACCGTGATTTTTAGACTTTCTCCAGAACAGCATGTGCTGTAACTTTGAGCTGTTTAAAAAAACCTGGCAGAATTTTGTAGACGTGCATTAATACTGACTTTAGTATCTGATAGTGGAGCAAAGTATTCCTGAAGTTGAGGCAGCTAGAGGAGAGCACCTAGTTGTGGTAAATAAGCAAGCCAGCTTCCAGAGGTGGCTCTTCAGTCTTTCTACTTGGTAATAGCTCTTCTTTTTCCTCCCCTCACCCTTCTTTCCCATGTTCAACCATTCTAAGTATCTGGATGTACCATCCTATGACTCTTTGGTATTGATTATCATGATGAGTAGGTGAGATCTTGAGCTGTGCTCTGTCAGTTGGGAGAAGGGGTGTTATGATGCTTCAGTTGGCAGCCAGATCTTTGGCTTCACTATCCTTTCCTCCTATGCACTGTGTGAATCCAACAGAAATGACTCCCCAGCTCACTCAGTTGTTGACTGCAAAGCACTGATGGACTGGCAGTTTGAATCACAGCTGTTGAGTTGGTGTTCCTTTAACTACAAAGCCTGGTAATTCTCATGGCCTGTCATTGCACCAGTTGGTGGCAGTTCTTGAAGCTGAATGCAATGAGTTCAAAATAGATCTTTCTGTGTATAAATTGGTATGTGGTAAATCACAAGATCTTCATGGTCACCCTTAATGTAGCTCTCCTTTAAATAGGACAATAATACTTCCCTGCTTCATGATTTAATGAGTTTGTCCTGCATATTTACATGCTTTAATCTTCCTCCAACTGTATTATGAAAGCTTTTAAACTTGGGTTATGTGGTAGAGCACCAGACCCATGAAAATCTAAGTTTTATTCTTGCTATTTAGATGTGGGGAAATGAGCTTTTGTGAGGGACAGAAATGAGGGAGAAGTAGCTAAACCAGTCTCTCGGGGCTGATTTAGCTACCAAGGATTTAGTTAGGTTCTTGTTCAGTTCAAGCAGTTCCAAGTCTTGCCCTCTGTTGCTCAGTGAAGTGCTCTGTGCTTCACTGCTGGTATTCCACAGATGCAAGTCTAGAACTTGGGCAGTGCTTTCTGGAGTCCAGAACTGTATGTAGATGAATAGTAGATATTACTCTATCTTCAGTGTTTCATTTTGCAGTCCAGAAGGGATCATCCTCCCAAAACTGAGAGCTAGTGTTCTTCTGACATGCTGTGCCATAAGATTGTCCCCATGAGCAAAAATCTTTCTCAAAGCCAACCCAAACTGACTGGTGTTTGGATCAGCGGTGCACAGTGTGAGCTTTAGCTGCATGGAAACAAACTCGGTGTTCCTTCACAAATAAGGTTTGCTTTTTGCAGTGGATGATTTCTGTGAGGAAGTGCAAGTGAAGTGAGGCACAATGTGTGGCACTTCCACATCTAATTAAAAAAAAAAA
>NW_010335894.1:0-2774 GCF_000700745.2 Antrostomus carolinensis
GGCCACAGCAGGCCAAGGGCTCTGCTTTCCCCCCTGCCAATATCTCGCATCTCTCCCTCAGCTCTACAAGCCTGGGCTCTGCAGGGCAAGGGGGACCCAAGAGGCTGCGTTGTCACCACTGGGTCCCTGTGGCAAGAGGAAGTGCCTGCCCTCTTCTTCAGCGTGGCGTCACCCTTCCCGCCACGGGGAGCTGGGACATTCGCCTGCCTGCATGTGCCTGGGTCCTGGCTCGTCACTCCCAGGGATCTCCAGGGTGAGCTCATCATGTCACCACTGCCCTGGGCTCACAGCACTTTGGCCTGGCTGGAGGGTTTGGAAGCGCAACCCACCACTGTCCCATGGCTGTCCTGAGTGGGGAAATGTCACCTGGCTCAGCTCACTCCATCGTGTCCTCTGAACGAGCATCTTTTGGCTCCTGCCAGTTTTCCAAGTGGAAAACCTCCTACAGCTTGAAAACACCCCACCTCCAAAATGAACTGGAGGCTTCAACTGCAGCCATGCCTTGGAGAAACCAGGGTCATCTTTGCCTGCTCTGCCCCAGGTGCCATGGGCTCTGCACCACAGGTGGCTTCACAAGTGGCTTCCCAGGCTCCACAGCTGCTGCACCTGAGCTCTACTGTTCCCAGGTCCTTTGCAATTAACAGGGCAATCAACACCTATTGCTGCTTGCTCATTTGGAGGTCAGCTTCTACCTGTTTCACTCCTGTTTGCTGGTGACTGAAGCAAACCTCGGTGGCCTCCCTGCTTCCCCCAGTTTGGGGTTTCTTTGGCACTGCTGCAGCTGCACTGGAAACTGCACCTGGAGGTACTGCAAGTCCCGGGGTGAGAAAAGATAGACCACAGTGGGGGGAGCGAGGTTTGTCACCCAAACAGCTGCCCCAGTACAAATTCTGAAAGGCAGGGCCAAGCCTGGTGTCACTCGGGTGCACGTGTGAGCGCTTGGTGTGCTTTGTGCGTTCCGGGAGAGCAGTGCTGCTGGAGCGTGTCCGTGGAACAATAGATGCTGGTGGGTGCTGGGAGAGCAGCTCAGAGCCTGGGGATGCAGAGAGGGGGGGTGTGAATCTGGTGGGGAAGTGGGCTGGCTGTGTTGTCTGTAATTGGGGAAGCTGAATTCCTTGGGATGTGCTGGGGAACTCGGGTGACGTTTGCATTGTTTGGCTGCACTGAGCACGTGGCTCTTCTGGTTACGGATCTTTTTGCCAGTGATACTGCTCCTGTTTAAGTCTTACAGTGAACCTGAGGGGACCCCCAAATTAATCCTTGTTCCTTCCCTTGGGTTGTTGGTCTCGATGCGAAAATTACCCTCAGGATGAGCGAGGGGTCAAAAGAGCTCATCACCAGAGAAAGTGGGGATGGGTGATGGAGAACTGGCTGGGGGGGGGGGGGGGGGGGGATGGTCCCACACCCTAAAGCACCCATGGCAGCATGCCATGCTCTGCGAGGAGGGGGCTTGTCCTTCTCCTGCTGTCCCTTGCCTGCTGTGCAGGAGCTGCCCAGGTCGGCATGGGGCTACTGAGACATTTCCACATTCCCACAGGCACTGGGAGCCCTGCAGGGACCTGAGCCCAGGGGCATGAGTGTGGCCTTGGTGCTCACAGGAGCTCTGCACCAAAGAAATCAATTAATGAAGGCTAAAAGCTAATTACTTAAATCTATATGAGCCCACAAGTGATAGGATCATAAACTCTTCTCTTCTTGAAGAGCTTTTTATCTAATAACCTCTGGTCCCTGCTGTCCTGCCAGGCCAGGAGATGTCTGGTGACATGATGGGCTCCTGGTGGGGATGGGGACAGCGTGGGAATGGGCACAGTGCCTTTTGATTATGAGGATCCAGGAGTTGTGGTCATTGGGGAGCATGCAGTGGTTTGGATTATGGTTATTTCCTGGCCTCCGAGTGAGCATGGAAAGCTGTGTGTGTGCTCACGAGAATGGAAGAAACCCTTGGCACTGGTACCCTTTTTCATACTTAATCCTCATTTCTTCAAAAACAAAACCAAAAGCAGTTGGTTGGTGGTTGCTCTCTTAATGAAGCGCTTGGGATGGCAAATGGACCCAGGGAGGATGCCTTGGGGAAGGTCCACATGCTGGGTGGCCCCCAGACCAACCCTGCCCTCTGCTTGGCCACTCCACAGGACCCTTGTACCCTCCTCCTCCTTCATCCTTCAATAATTTAAATCTGGGGGAATTGCAAAGACTTTATTGGAGTCCTTACAGGCTTCCTGGGGCAGGGACCAGCTCCCTGCCTGCTGAGGCAGGGGAGGGGTGGGAAGAAAGGGAGTCTTGTATTGCACTGCCTCAGTTTCCCCACCTGTGAAATGCCAGAAATGAGTCAGCGTGAAGGTCTCCTGTGAAACCCACTGCTTATCACCTCGAGGGGAGTTTGAGCAGCCACCGGCGCAGGACTCACTACCGTGGCCGTACCCTGAGAGGGGGGAGCACGGGTGCAAACTGTGCCGGCGGCTGCAGCAGGGCACAGGGGCAGGGAGGGAGCAGGGCAAGTGCCCAGAGATGCTCCTTGGCCTTTTCCAAGGCTGTTGCCATCAGCTGGGAAGGAGAAACCAGTCAGTGCAGGAGGGACGTGGTCTCTGTGGTGACCTGCTCAGATGGGTCACTCCTGGGTGGGATGCTCCTGCTCTCCGCTCCCATCTGCAGATGCTGCAGCTCCCGGGGTGATGGTCCTCTCCTTCCAGCAGTCTGTGGGGTTTTTTTTTTAAATTGGTCTTTTGCTTAATAATTCCCTCCTACTTGGGCCAGGGCAGATGTGGCTTTTGGGG
>NW_010335894.1:2800-3002 GCF_000700745.2 Antrostomus carolinensis
ACCGTGGAGCTGCCGCCGGTCCCGTGCGTCATGCGGCAGCTTGTGCCGGGGATTTGACGTGGTTATCCCTGTAATTCACCAGCCTGCCGGAACGCCAGGGCAGGGCTGGCAGTGACCTCCTGGTACGGGTGAGCCCAAAGATTCCACTCTGTACTCACAGGCAGCCAGGGTGAAGCCCCAACACTCAATGGTGTGTTCTGCT
>NW_010335894.1:3016-4996 GCF_000700745.2 Antrostomus carolinensis
GCGAGAGCCTTGCCGGGACCAGCACCATGGTGCTGGCACGGGGCTTTTCCACGGTTGATGCTGTAACTGGGGCGAAGTTGGCTCATGCATGTGATGGCTTAACCCAGTCCAAGTGCTCCTGGGGAAGGCATGGAGATGGCTCTTTAAAAATCAGCATCTCCAGCTCCTGCAGTGAGCTTCCCTCATGGGATGGTGGGTAGGAGGGAGGATGAGGATGGTGGGAGAGACCCCACCAAGCAGCACTTGGCAGTCAAGAGGCTGCAAAGTGCGTTGCTGGCACAGGTCCATGGTGATGCTGTGGTGAGGGGAGAGCATTACAGGGTTCCGTAGTCACTGGTGAGTGTAGGAACCCTCGTGCTGGGCTTGCGCTGTGTTGGATGGGGGTGAGCTGTTCCTGGTTGAGTTTTCCTCCATGGCGTGAGGACCTGGATGTTTCTGGCCTTATGGCAATCAGGAACGAAGGAAATGAGGCCGAGGAGTGGCCCACAATTAGCTGCTGGTGCTTGGGAGAAGGAAGGGGTGGGCATGGGAGCAGCCCCCCCCGCCTCCAGTTACAGCAGGGCCAGGGGAGCACTGAGGCTTTTGGGGGGGGGTTAACCTCTGTTTTTTCTATCCCCAGGGGACACGGCCCCTTTGCAGGGGTGGCTGGAGGGCAGTGAAATGGGGTGTCCAAGGGGTAGCCTCCACCTCACTGCCAGCAGAGATGCCACCTTCATCCACCGCACAAAGGGACACTGTGAAGTCCTTTTCCCCCCTCCTCAGGGAGCTGCTGGCCCCATGTGGGGAACAAAGGAGGCTGCTGGTGTCCACCCAGACCTTTCCTTTCACATGGCAAGGGAGCAGCCACATTGCATGAGCCTTGAAATGACTACAGTGAGATAAGGAGCCTGTTCTTGGAGATAGGGAGCTTTAGCTGAAGGGAGGATCGTCCTGCTGCCAGCCCAGGGCTTATCTTGGTCCTGGGATGAGCTGAATTTGTGTGGGGCTGAGCACCACCTTCTGCTGCTGCATCCCACATGGTGCAGGGATGCTCAGAGCTCACAGCGAGGGGACCCTCTGTAAATATGGGGTGCTTCTCCCAGCCCAGAACTGTTCTGGCTGGCTTGATGCTCTCTGAAATGGGCAACAGAGGATTGGGGGAGTCTGCAAGTCCAGCCTGAGCCCTCACACCAAGAGTTGCTGTTAAAATGAGAGTATTGTAGAAGAACCAGAGGAAGAAATGGCCTCCCATCCCCATTGTGCTCTTGCACCAAGAGTTTTGCTTCAAAGAGGGAAGTGAGAATGAACACAGTAATGACCTGCGGTGTGGGGATTGCAGACAGATGGCCTCCAGGCAGGCTGCCCTCCCCTTGCCTTGAGGAAATAATGACCTGGGACCCCTCAGCCTCTTCCAGAAGGTGCAGCCAGGGCAGGAGCACTCACGCCATCGTGCTCATACACCCCATGTTTAAGCTAAATTATCAAGGAATTGGAGTAGTTCTGAGTAATTACTCAGCTCTTGGATAAAACCAAGTTAAACCAATTCTGGTAGCCCGAGGAATCCATGTGGTGCCTGGAAAAGAGCTTTCTTTGGGTCTGGAGAGTGCTGCAAGCCTGCCTGCAGCACTGCTGGGGAGCAGCCAACCCCTCCACGCTGTCACCACGGAGCTGCCCTCGCTGCCATGGAGACTTTCACCCTTTGCTCTTTCCAAAGCTGTTGGGGTGGCTCAAAGCCTCCACGTGTGTGTCTCCTGCTCAGCTTGGGCTCCAGCATGAGGAAAGGGCTGATGGGCTGGGGGCCCACCCAGCAGCACCCACAACCCACCCAGCAGCACCCACGGTCCCAGCCAGTGTGTCTCCATGGTGGGAAGCAGAGTGGGTTTGTGTGGTGCTGCCTGTTTGGGGTTATTTTGCTGTGAGGTTGTGTGGGCCCCCCCTGGGAAGGGGGAGTGGGGAGGTGCTGGGTGGGTGGGCAGTGGTGCTGAGGGAGCTGGGCTCACC
>NW_010335895.1:0-1588 GCF_000700745.2 Antrostomus carolinensis
GGCAGCAGCGACGGTGCAGAGCTGAGAGCGGCCTTTCTGCCAGGGGAGAGGGGCTGAGCAGCCGGGCAGACTTCGCCTTCCTCATCCTCCTCATCCTCCTCCTCTACTCCTTCTCTCGGCACAAGCTGCCCCTTCTCCGGCTTCAATGAAACTGGCAGCGATGATCAAGAAGATGTGTCCCAGCGAAGCCGAGCTGAGCATCCCCGCCAAGAACTGCTACCGCATGGTCATCCTGGGCTCCTCCAAGGTGGGCAAGACGGCCATCGTCTCGCGCTTCCTCACCGGCCGCTTCGAGGAGCAATACACACCCACCATCGAGGACTTCCACCGCAAGTTCTACAGCATCCGAGGAGAGGTCTACCAGCTCGATATCCTGGACACATCGGGCAACCACCCCTTCCCAGCCATGCGCCGCCTCTCCATCCTCACAGGTAATTGGCTGGGGAGCACAAGGAGGAACAGGGGGTTCCCTTACCAGATGTCAGGCTTTCTTGCCCAGTTTGGGGATATTTCTCCAGTCCTGGGAGGAGGGAGGTGGGATTTTGTGTTTGCACGGGGTGGGCAACTTTGGTCCCTGCACGGGGTGGACAGGAGGATGTGGGACCCAGGTGCTGCTCAGTCCTTCCTCCCCGGGTCTCTGTACAGCTTAGGCAGTGGGTCTCTGTGTGTGTCCCCGTCCCTGCAGCCATCTCACCTTCCCTCTTTATTTCCAGGAGATGTGTTCATCCTCGTGTTCAGCCTGGACAACCGGGACTCCTTTGAGGAGGTGCAGCGCCTGAAGCAGCAAATCCTGGAGACCAAGTCATGCCTGAAGAACAAAACCAAGGAGAACATAGAGGTGCCCCTAGTCATCTGCGGCAACAAGGGTGACCGGGACTTTTACCGAGAGGTGCAACCCCGGGAGATCGAGCAGCTGGTGGGAGGAGACCCCAAAAAATGCGCCTACTTCGAGATCTCGGCCAAGAAGAACAGCAGCCTGGACCAAATGTTCCAGGCACTCTTTGCCATGGCCAAACTGCCCAGTGAGATGAGCCCTGACCTGCACCGCAAAGTCTCGGTCCAGTACTGCGACATCCTGCATAAGAAGGCGCTGAAAGGCAAAAAGCTGCTGAAAGAAGGAGGCCGGGGCAGCACGGATGAGGCGTACGGCATCGTGGCCCCCTTCGCCCGGCGACCCAGCGTCCACAGCGACCTCATGTACATCCGGGAGAAAGCCATCGGCGGTGGGCACAGCAAGGAGAAGGATCGCTGCGTGATCAGCTAGGAGCCCCCGCTCGCCCTGCCATGGGAGAGAAGGAAGGAAGGAAAGAAAGAAAGACAGAAAGAAGGGAGGGGGGAAAGATGCTGGTTTCTGAATTGACTTTGGGCAGGCAGGAGGGTGGGCAGGTGCCCACCTGGACAGAGAGAGAGGGTCGCCTCTTCCCCAGCCTCCCTCCTCCCGAGGGATCCCTTTCATCCGCCCCCTCTCCCAGGGGTGCATTTTGGGAGCGAGGGATGCGAAGGGGGAGGCTTTGGAGGGGATGTCGCTGGCACCAACCTTCTCCAGGCAGAGAGACAGGGAAGGGTGAGCTGCCAGGTGGGAGGATGA
>NW_010335895.1:1712-8136 GCF_000700745.2 Antrostomus carolinensis
TGACGTCGGGAGGGAGGGCAGAGGCCTGCCAGTGCCTGCCTGGGGCTTTGGGCTTGGTTTTTCTGTTTTATTATTGTTTTTAACTTGAGAAGCTGTGCGCAGACTCTGTGTCGTGTGTTTGTCTGTGTCTACAAAACACGTGCAGAAGACACTCCTAAGCTGTTGCAAAGACATTGCAGAGTTACAGCCCCGATGGACCAAAAAAAACTGACTCTTGTTTACATTTGTCTTGTCTGATTTGCAAGATTTGGGGGGTTGGGGGGGGTAGGTGGGGGGAATGGGAAGGGTTTTTAAAATGAGAAAATAATAGGCACTTTATGTAGGTATTGTTTGTCATTGACATGAACAAAAAAAAAAATCTTCAAGTGTTTCTACCGTGGGTGAAACTTGATGTTTTATTTTTTCTACAAATGAATAAAATCTTTTTAAAATGACACCTGTGGGTTTGCCTTTGCTTCTTCGCCTGGTCCCTCAGCAAAACCAAATCCTGTTAAACCAAGACCTGAGCCCAACTCTCCAAGGTGCTAAAAAACAGCCTCTCAACTCAATCCCTTTATTACCCCATTTTCTCCGACTCCCAGTGCAAAGGTTTCCGTCTCTGCAAGCAGCCGATTTCTTGCCACACAGGGTAACGAGGGGCCACGCGCAGTTACTCAAACATGTCACCGAGCCAGAACTCTTTCCTCACTCCACTAACGCCGAGTGACGATCCTGCCAGCCCCATGACACGCCGGGCATTGGCATGACATTCACTGCAGAAACCGAGCAAACTGACATCGTTTCATTATAAAGAGCTGATTGTGTTTCATGCTTTTCCCGATGAGCTCAGCACGCTTTAATAATGTCAACAGAGAGTGATTCATTTGCGCCCCGTCCGGGATATTGTTTTTATTTTGCAATATGAGTAAAGGAAGTACTTTGCTGGAAAGGTCACCTTTGCATCTGATGGTTTTTAATCTCTTCCTAATAACAAGTCGCAGTAGCCATTGCTAGAAGTGAAAGGGAAAGGGGAAAGCTCTTCAAAGAACAGCTCTTCCTGGCTCCAGCTTCTGTCTCAGTTCATTTTCCGCCCCCGTTCCGCTCACAAACAGCAGAACAAATCCAGGTTTAATACGTATTAATGGCAAAAAAATTCTATCAAAGCCACAAAACTCAGGTGCGTGAGTGAGACGGCAAACCAAACCGCTTCAGTTTCACTCGAAACTTGGATCCCAGTTGACAGAGTCAACTTGTTCCTGCACTAAGTGCCAGACATTTCTTTGGAAACACGTTGCTTCTTCCAGCTCCGCATATGCCCTGATTTCACAGGAACAGCAACTGGCAAAAAAAGAGAAACCGCCATCCAGGCATGAGAAACAAGAATTTATTGAGCTGGGACAGGCAATGGCTGGCAGAAAGGTAATTTCAGTAATAAAGAGTGTACATTGTGCTTTGTTTATCTTGGTGTTCTGCTTTACACAGAGTTTACCCACTGGCACCTTCCCAAAGAACGTACTAGTCAGTATTCCAGCAGGGACAGTGTAATCTCTAGGCTACAGGTGAGTCGCAACCATCCCAGCTCCCAACAAGCAGAATTACTTGCTCCTTGGTTTAGGAAAGGGAAATCCGACTCCAAGAGATGTCATTTCTATTCATTTGAAGGCACACCCTGCCCTTGGATGCTGGTTTTCAATGGATATTGTATTTCACTAGCTGGTTTTTCACCTCTTCCACTACTGACCTGCACCATTTTTCAGCATAATTCAGAGAACCATGAGATTCAAGGTCCTGTCACATCTTAGACAGATGCAGTGCTGCTTACCAGGTTGTCATCTGCCACTGTAACAGCAGCACAGAGGGCAAGGAGCCCTGGGACGCGTCTGAATGCGATATAACATTCCAGAGCTTTCCATCAGCTGCTGGCAAACATTCAAGCTGATCAAATGTTTGTGTTTGTGGGAAGCCCCTGGAGCACCTGGGATGTGGAACTGACCCGTCCTGTTGAGCCTGACTTCTGTCACATATGGAATAACTAAGAGCTCTTGTTATTTATGCCCTTTGTTTTCATCCTGCTTGCCCTTCCTCTCTTTTAAGAGCAAGATGCCCAATGTACTGCTTATAAGCTGCACTCACCCAAGGAGATTTACGCACCCAAAACTTGCTGAAATCCACTCCCCTGGCAGTCCCTGCTTTGCTCTCACAAGCCACCCTTCCAAAAAAGTGATGTAAAGACACAGGAGCTGAGCCCAGGCTAAGTGTGTCCTCCGTGCTGCCAAAGTCCTGCCCCAGCACAACCCACATCCACTCAGTCTATACACAAGAGGGACAGTTTGGAGTTTCTAAATGTTTACTTGACTCATCTTGGACACAAATCATACTTGTTTAAAAAGAGAGAAAGAGAGAGAAATACAAAAGTCATTGAAAGCAATCGTTCCTCTTTCAACATACCCAGACTGAAAAGTGCCCCAAAGGGACACTTCCAAAAGGAGCAGGGCCAAACAGCTCACACTCCCCTCCCCTGCTCCCTTTCGATGTTCAGTCACTTCTAAGTGAAGAAAAAAATTGCAGAAAATGCCGCCTTTTTCTTGCTGAAGTTAACCAGCAGGTACTTTGACCCTTAGAGAGGAGAAAACATAATGTCTCCTGCTTGCTTGAATGTAAAAAAAAAACAAACCAAACAACCCACCCCACCCCGAGAGAAAACAGAAGAGATGCGGATATAAATGCACAGTCCTACAGCAGATCAAAGTGAACGTAGGGCTGTAATCATCGTATGGGAAGCACACAGTGTTCTGGTTCAGCGTCACGTGCCTGCGATCCACACAGACACAACTTCAGAGTAACACCATCAAAAAAGCATAAAACAAAGGAAAGTCAAATTCTGCCACCTTTTCCTCTCCTGTTCAGCTAGGAGATGAGGAATCTTGGATCTGGAGAGCAGAGCTGCTCCCTTCCTACTCCTTAGGGATTTCAAACATGCAAAGGCTCTTGTATTTCTGCAACAGTTCATTTTTGGTCCGGACCTGCTCCCGCAGGTTCTGCAGCTGCTGCTGCTGCTGCTCTGGGCTCACACTGATGCCAGGCATGGAGCTGATCAGCTTCCTCATCTCCTGGAACTTGTTCTTGAGCTCATTCAGCACCTGGTGAACATCCTGGCTGTCCTTGTCCATGCTGCAGAGGAGAGAAAATGGAGACACTGTTCAATTCTACCATTGGCAAGTGAACAACCTACTGGGGTGACTGTCAATTCCAGTGCAAGCAGAGCTTAAACTGGAATTCAGTGGGAGACTTTTGCTCTTGGTATCTAACTACACACACCTATTTCCCCTATCCCAGTAAAATGGACACAGACTGAGTAGCCTCTGAGGGAAACTGGCTTCCTGCTACTTTCCAGCACACAATCCAGTTACCTCCAGACCCATCCATCGGGTTAGGAGGCAGTTTGCAGCTTTAAAACGTTACCATGGAGCAGGGAAAATTCTCTCTCTGTTTGAACTCCCATATCTCTCTTTGGGGAAGGTAAGATTACATACGTGTGTTGTGTGTAGGCACCTGGAAAAAAAGATTTCAGTCTCACCCGTGACCCGTTGCTGCTGTAATACAAAAAAATCTATGCAGTCAAACAGCTTGACAGCAGAAAAAAGAACCTGTTCACCAAAGTATCAGAGAGCATCCAAATGGCAGAGAAAACGGTACTCTGGAGCTTTAAAATGACTCTCTGGGGATATATAGCTAATAAAAGAGAAGCGACAGTTTATTTATTTATTTATTTATTTATTTTAAGAGCAGCACAATTGGTTCTGCAGCCAGCTCTGTGCTTTTCAAGGATCAGTGTTGTCTCAGGTAGCGTTTGCCCTCAAGCCCTCATTAGTATCTGCCTCAGCTTCGATAGCACCAGCGAGAAGTTTTACCGATTCCAGGCAAAAGCGAGTCCTCGCTTCCAGGGCGCCTGTTAATAAGAAGAGCAGGAGACTAATAGTCATTGAAAACTGGGAGTCCATTCAATAGCCTGATCTAAAAATAAATCTGCTTGGCATGAGCAGGGCAGAGAGGTGCTCGATTTTAACTCTGGGGAATCGTGACATGGCTGAGAGCAAAACTTTTAACCAGATGGTCGCGGTTTCTTTCAAAAGCCTGTTGGAACAAAATATTCATGACTTCCTTCTAAATAAAACTGCAGCTGGTACTCTAATGTATCCCCATTATGCAGGCACTCACGGTCAGGTCGGAAGTGGAAAAATACAGGCACACACAAGCCTATGGCACGTCTGGGGAAGGATGGGTTGACACTGCCTTTAATCCATCATAGCTGGAGGGTGGCTTTGAGAGGGATGTCCTCCCCGCTCCAGGTCTCCCCGAGTCCTCTTCCCTTCCCCACACATACAGAACTGATGGCTGCCTGTCCCGTGGGTTATCCAAAGGAATAATTATTTCAGGTTTGGATTGATTTTTTTCTTCTGATGGGTGGTTTTCCTGTTGTGACTCTTTTTTTGAGGGCAGGCACAGGGAGGGGTGAGGAGGTTTGGGAAGAGACTGCAGCTCCCTGCAGTAACACAGGATTCAACACAATGTCCAGCCACAGCTTGTGTTGCTAGACCCAACTTCAGGCACAGTGTTCTTCATTACACCACCACAACCCACCATTGCTAGAGCCACGTGCTGGGACTTCAGTGGCAATGCCATTTGACTGTACAAGAGTGAAAATATCAGCAAGCCCTGCTTGGGAAAACTTTCTTGGGACCCAAACAACAGGAAAGAGCATGTGTCCTTGAATGTAAGCAAATTTACGCGATATATGCTCACTCCCGAGCACAGAGTCACCTTGGAGATGTGTCTTCATGGCTGAGTCAGTGTCAAAACAGCAGGGCTGGGCTCTGTGACTAGAGGCTGTGTTAAAGGATCATACATTTGCCATCTGTCAGGGACACGAGGGAACACATCCCACCGCTTACCTCTGTGGTCCTACCCATCTGCAGCACTGCTCAGCATACCTACGTCTGCTCCAGCCACCCAGGAAACGCCGTGTGCGAAGCTGAGGGAAGTAGTTGGGTAGCAGGAGTGGGTGGCTCAGTGGGACAAGGCACAAGATATCCTAGAGACTGTCATCTGTGGGTCACTGTGACCTGCTTGGTGACATCAAGGAATCTGGGAAGTCCCAGCCCATGGCTACTCTCCACTTTGCTTATGTACCTGTAGGGCATTGGGCTTGGCCTCACTTCTGTGCTCTGGACAGATCAGTCAGAATCAAGGTCGGGGGCACCTGCCCACCTCCAGCACAACGGGGAGACTGAGGGAAATCAGTGTTTGTGTTCACACACCCATCCTGTATCTGGGCCACAGCATATTCAGTCCATCCTTGCCATAACTCTGAGGCTGCAGAGTTGTTAAAGGGGAACCTCTCTCACCATTCAGACGTGCTTGATAAAACTGAAACAACAGCAGGACACAAACCAGCCTCAGCTCCTAAAAAAGCACCCAGGGAAAGGGCAGCCAGGCCTACAACCAGTAACGAGGGAATTCATGTTTCCCCATGCCCCCTGCCTCCCCCTGCAGAGTGCCCAGGTGACAGCACGGAGCTGGCCTCGATGGATGTTCATGGCAGAGCCGTGCCCCTACTGGGACCTCAGACAGGCATCTCTGAAGGGTTGTCCTGGGCCAGAAACATCCCAGTTCTCAGGACGCTTGTACAAGTACCTTTTACCCCTACAGTACTGACCTTGAACTGGGAAAAGAACAATTTAACCCAAACTACTACAGGAGCCATCCTCCTTTTTACAGCTCCCCAGCAACGGGCTGCATTAACCTGCCCCAGCACTGCCTGTATTTTCTGAGGTTCTTATCAGCCAAACACTATAGTTATCTGGAGCAATAACCCAGCACAAGTACAATGCTCCTGTTCCTGGGTGTTAATGATGGGGCAATGTACCTGGGCTGTCAAAGCACCTGCACTGCTCGGGTGACCCAAACACCACCTCAGTCCTGGCATGATTCAGAGTGGAGGTGCACTTGGGGCTGTGCCAGTTCCCTTTGACACTCTTCCCAGCTTGGAGAAAAGGGCAAAGGAGATGCTGGGAAGTTGGAGAGCATCACCCCATTGCCCTGCTCCCCATCTAGGGCACCTCGAGGATGCTGGCAGTTGGAGAGCACAATCAGAAGGAAGGTCCCATTGCCCTGCTCCCCATCCAGGGAACCCTGGGGATGTTGAGGGCTGAAATAGATCATTAGAGGGGGATCCCATTGCCCCACTCCCTGTCCAGGGTACTCTGAGGGTGGGAAAGCATCGTTAAAGGGGGGACTCCATAGCCCCACTCCCCATCCAGGGCATCCTGAGGATGCTGGGGCTGGGAGAGCATCACTAGAGGGGGGACCCCAGTGCCCTGCTCCCCACCCAGGGCGCCGGGAGGACGCTGGGGGTCAGACGGCATCATTAGAGCAGGGATGAGGT
>NW_010335896.1:0-589 GCF_000700745.2 Antrostomus carolinensis
TGATGGGTAGACACACCTTTGCTCAGAGCCTCTGTCCACAAAGCCAAATATTTGACTTCTGGGTGAGGTTTTGTAGAAGCTTTCTCCCATACCTGTCCTAAAATAAGGTCCAACCTCCCTCCCCAACCTGGGATGGAAGGAGAAGCTCAGGAAGTTCCATACCTGCTCAAGGTACCTCTGATGTCCTGGAAGGAAGAAGAAGAAACTCAGTGAATGGGTCTTGTCAGAAAAACATCTACTGAAAACTTGACCACATGGATGTGGCTTTGGAGCAGAGGACAGCCTGGGTTTGGCTGCATCATGGAACAAAACCCAGAGCCAGAAAATAACCTGGACCCAGGTGGTGACAACCTGGTTCCACCATTCCTTTCTCCTTCACCTGCAGAAATTTGCTCGCTGGTTGTTGACATTTCTCCTCCATCTCCTGGATCAAAGTATCCAGACGAGAGATCTCCTTCGTCAAACTAGTGATGTTTTCTTCTTGCATTTTCTCAATATCCTTCTCCAGATCTCCAAGCTGAGCCAAGAGATGACGGGTATTGTCCTCCAAGAAGAGACGTAACCCTTCAAATTTGGAGAAAATCTTTTG
>NW_010335897.1:0-963 GCF_000700745.2 Antrostomus carolinensis
GGCACTGGGATCCATTTGGGGGTGTCAGGGTGGGGGGTGACCGAGCACTGACCCCCATCCTGGTGCCCTCAGCATGTCGTGGTTCAGTGGCATCCTGGTGCCCAAGGTGGACGAACGGAAGACGGCATGGGGGGAGCGCAACGGCAAGAAGGGTGCCCGTCCCCGCGCCGCTCTCTGCGGCCCCCGCTACATGAGCTGCCTGCAGGACCCTGAGATGGAGCGGGGTGCTGGGGGACCCCCCCGGGGGCTACGTTGTACCTGGCAAGAGGACCACTACGGCAAGAAAGGGCCCACGGGTGATTTGGGGCTTAAATCAGTGGATTTGAGCTTGGAGGATGGTGAAACCAAAGGGCCGAAGGCAGCCGGGGGTCGCGGTGTTGGTGGCGGCGTTGGCGGTGGGGGGCCGTTGGCCGGTGAATGTTGGCGACGGCTCCTCCAAGTTTTTCGTTCCAAACGTTTCCAGTCGACTAAACTGGAACGACTTTACCAACGTTACTTCTTCCAGATGAACCAGAGCAGTTTGACGGTGTTGATGGGAGTTTTGGTGTTGGTTTGTGGGGTGATGTTGCTCTTCCACTGCCTACCCGGTACCCCACACATCCCGGCTGCCGCCGCTTTGGCAAGTGCCACGGCTCTGTTCTTGCTTTTGATGGTGCTGTGCAGCCGCAGCGCCTTCCCCCAGGATTATATGTGGGTGGTGAGTTATGTGGTGTTGGGGTTACTGGCCGGGGTACAGGCTTTGGGGACGGTGGCCATCGTTCCTCGTAGCGCTGCTGAAGGTGTTTGGTGGAGTGTCTTCTTCATCTACATCACCTACACGCTGCTGCCCGTCAGGATGCGGGCGGCCGTGCTGGCCGGGGTCCTCCTCTCTGCTCTGCACCTCGTCATCTCTTGGCACCGCAACACCGCTGACCCCTTCCTCTGGAAGCAGGTAGGGTGTGTGGGGGGGACACACACACACAT
>NW_010335898.1:0-815 GCF_000700745.2 Antrostomus carolinensis
GGTTTGGTTTGGTTTGGTTTGGTTTTATTCCTCATATTTTGGGAGGCAAATTAAGAAGCCACATAAACCAGTTTGGAGCCGATGAGGCGCGTCAGTGAGGTGCCACCTTTAAGAAGCTGGAATCACGTTTGGAGGCAGCAAATCTGGAGCTGAGATGTTGTTTCTAAGGAAAGCGCCGATGTCTGATCTGGAAACGCCCAGATCTCTCCCTCTCCGGTGGGATTTGGGGTTTAAAGGTTTTCAATCCAGGAGCTGCTGGGAGTGCCAATGAACCTGCTGAAGGTGCTGGCCCAGCAGCTGCACCTCCTGCTGGGAGGTTCCTGGGGGGACACGTGGTGCCGGCAGCTCCCGTGGGGCTGGGGCTCACCCCGAGTCCCCCCCAGAGCTGCTCTCGCTCCGGGAACCACGCTGGGGCTGGAGCAGGTCACCAGGTGCCCCCGGGGGACACTCACCTGCAGCTGCCACCACTGGGTCCCCTGTCAGTTCTGCTCTGTGCACCCCAGTGCTGCTCTCTGCACCCCAGCTCTCCTCTGTGCCCCCAAATTCTTCTCTGTGCACCCCAATTATTCTCTCTGCACTCCAGCTCTGCTCTGTGCACCCCAATTCTTCTCAGAGCACCCCTGATCTGCTCTGTGTACCCCAATTCTGCTCTGTGCACCCCGATTCTGCTCTCTGCACCCCAGATCTGCTCCATGCACCCCAATTCTGCTCTACACACCCCAGATCTGCTCTCTGCATCCCAGCTCTATTCTCTGTGCACCCCAATTCTGCTCTGTGCACCCCAATTATTCTCTCTGCACCCCAATTCTACTCTC
>NW_010335898.1:898-1134 GCF_000700745.2 Antrostomus carolinensis
CCCCCAATTCTGCTCTGTGCACCCCAATTATTCTCTGTGCACCCCAATTCTGCTCTGCACAAATCCAATTCTGCTCTGTGCACCCCAATTCTGTTATCTGCACCCCAGCTCTGCTATGTGCACCCCAATTATTCTCTGTGCACCCCAATTCTGCTCTGTGCACCCCAATTATTCTCTCTGCACCCCAATTCTACTCTCCGCACCTCAGCTCTATTCTCTGTGCACCCCAATTCTGC
>NW_010335899.1:0-273 GCF_000700745.2 Antrostomus carolinensis
CCCCAGGCCCCCCCCGGGAGCCTCCTGGGACGGGCAGCTCCTCTGCCCACCGGCAGCCCCGAGAGCAGGGGGCAGCAGGCAGGGCAGGCTCTAGCACTCTTTCTGCCGCATGCGCAACTCGTGGCGACGCAGGTGGTTGTAGAGGGACTGCACATAGGTGAAGACGCACTTGGAGTCCGGCTTCTTCCCCATGATCATCATGTCTTCCACCTCCACCAGGGGCACGCAGTCCGCCAGCGTCCTGCAGAGACGCAGCCCTCAGCATGGCCCCGG
>NW_010335900.1:0-1506 GCF_000700745.2 Antrostomus carolinensis
AACCTTGCCACGCAAACCCAATACACACACACACTTTACCAAATGCTTTTCTTTGTCACTTAGCTACGGAAACCTCATCAAAATTAAGGCTTCTTTGTGGGAGAACTTAAATCCCAAAAGATACTTTCAATTTTGCTCTTTATTGCTTTTCTCTTGTTAAAACAAACAATACAGAAAATTGAACCTCATCATCAAGGAGTCACTAATTTTGAAGAGATCTTGTATTTTGCATTTTGAAATACTGCACTTAAGTTTATAGAAAAGCACATAAAAAATCACTTGTTTTGAGAAAATTCCAAGCTGAGAAAGGATCACTTGGGTCAATGAACACAGTCTTCGCCAACAAGCAACTTAATCACAAAATGCCTTATAAAATTATACAGCTCCAACTTTTAAAGACATAGTTTTTGCCCCCTTGCCATTCCCATTGACATGATTTTTCAGGACATTCAGCAGTTGCCAGCAATTTCCAGCCTAAAAATTTGTCCAGGCTTTATTTTACATCCATAACCCTTTAGTTCTTCTCCCTTCCCCATCTTTACTCTCCTGATGTAATTTACAGACTGAAATCACACCCCTTCTTAGCTTATGTTTTGCTGCACGAGACAAGTGAGTCTCCTTTAGTGGAAGAGAACTTTGAAGATTTTTTTATTTAAAAAGAAATTTCATAGTTATAGAATTCGGAGAATGTCATTCCTCTTCCCAGTAATGTAGCATCAGCATGTTAAAAAGAGCAGAGCAGCGATGAAGTAAAGGTGACACACTTCTATCCTCCTGCCTTTCTCTCCTCCAGCGTTTCTTCCCCCACATAAGCGTAGCTCAGAGAATCTGCATACAGATCTGGCACTATGTGTCAGCACCCAAACAAGCTGTAAAATAAATCACTCAACCTAATTTTAGTCCTGGCTGGCAAAGCCAACATTGCTTCTATCCTAATCCCCTTAATTTGGCTCAGAAAAAATGCTTTGGAAGCAGAATTGTTTAATTACTTCAAAGACTGTTGGCCGATGAAGACTCAACAGGCTTCCAGCTGGCAAAGGCACAAGGGATGGTCTCCGTTACGAGAGGTAGGCTGCCTCAGGATGAAGCCACATCGAATCCCGAATCTGATCTAGGTCTTGTCTTACTCATGTCCAGGGGATGGCAAACTTGGCTGTGCCCACAATCACTAGAGGACTTTAGCACCTTAGCTCTGCCTAACCATTCAAAACTATCGAATAACACATAACATTTGAAGAGAAATTTGATTCCGCTTTCCATCATTTGCAGCACCTCTCACAGAAACTCTCGGTGGGAGTCGGGGCTCTGTGGGCTGGGGGTGTTGTGCTGGAACTAACAGCAGTGAATCCCCCCTCAGCAGGGCGCCATGTAACTTCTTGATCTTTGTTTTTTATTTCAAATTTTATAACTACTGTGTTATAAAAGCAAAAAACTTAGTATTACAAATCTTAACATTTAAAAAAACCCAATTAAATAAAAATATTTTATTTCTATATAATAAATAAT